>NW_006160045.1:1772584-1819445 GCF_000334495.1 Tupaia belangeri chinensis
ACAGTGGCTGTTTTCAGACGGAAAAAAAAAAAAGTCAGTAGAGAACACGCCTCTATGGTTATGCTCTTACTTATCTGTTACTTTAGATGTTAGCAGTCACTATTTGAATTCCTCAGAGTCATGATTATTTGTGCCCTTGTCTAAGTGTACAGTCAGCTAGTTAACATCTCTGAATAAAAATTGAGAATGTGACCTTTTGTAGTCCTGACACCAAAGGTTAGGGTGACCTGTTTCAGTTTAATTCATCCTTCTTCGGTCATTCTGATTCTAGATTTTTTTTTTTTTTTTTTTTTTTTGGCAAAGGGTATTTAACACCACTCACTAGAGAGAGAAGGAAAGAGACAGAGAGAGAGAAAGTGAGAGAGAGAGAAAGTGACAAATCATCCCCCAAGGGCTATGACCACACTGCAATCCTGCTCCTCCATTCTCCTCTTGGGATTTTGGGCACATACATGCATCTGCTGTGATTTTCAAGCTGCTGGGTTCAGGATTCAAACTGTAGTCAGTAATGTGTAGGTCCAGCTTCTTAACCCCTATGCCACCTGCTGACCCCAATCCTAGAATTCTCATATCCTTAGTCATTCTTTAACATTCTCTACTTCTGTCCTCATGAATTTTCCTTTCTCTAAATGAAAGCTCATTGATAAATTTGTACTTATAATTAATTGTCATTAATACAACCTACTAAATGCTTTGGATTCTTCATCATTTCAGAAATGCCAGTAACATGTACTTCTCACCATAATGCTGGGTGAGATCAGACAGCTAGTTCTGGCTGTTGTATTGTGAGCAGTGTTGACATGCGTTACTTCCTGGTTAGATCATCTAATTTCTGATAGACTCTCCAGTGATGTCCTTTCCCTCTGGTATGGTGGTTAGTGACATTTGCTTTGTCAGCTCAGGTTGCTGAGTGACCATTGTGAGCAGTACAGCCTGCTGACCTATAATGAATGTATATTGTGAGAAAAAAAAAATCTTTTGTTGTTTTAAGTCACTAATATTTGGGGGATGGGGCCAGCAGGTAGCATGGAGCTTAAGGCACTGGATCTCACATGACCCACTACACAGTTTGAGTTCCCAGCCTAGCAGCATAAAAAACACGTTACCTCAGGTGCATATACGTATGTGCCAAAAGTTCCTAGTGGATACTGGAGGAGAAGAGATTGCATCATGGCCATCCTCCTGTGGGGATGATTTCTCACTTTCCTTTTCTCTGTCTCTGTGGTGAGCACATGCTCCCTTCAGTCCCCACACCCTCCTCCAAAAAAAAAAAAATTTTCAGGGTTGCTTAGGGGGTACTACCATGAAAATATTGGGCCATCAGGAAAGTCATGACACATTTTTGTATAGAAAAACATAGAATAACATGTTAGGACTTTCCCAACGACCTAATAGAAGCAGAACACACATGGACACACATGCATACACAGAGATTCATTGATTGAAAGGAATTGGCTTTCATGATTGGGAAGGCTGCTAGGAGGGTCTGGATTACACAGGACAGCTCATGGGAAGGGCAAGCTGGAACTCCCAGTCAGCAGAAAATGCTATAGTCCACAGGTGAGATTTCTTCTTCAGGGAAATGGATTGATTCAGGCCTACTTAGATGACCAAGAATAAATCTCCCTTCCTTAAAAAGAAAGGATTATGGATTTTAATGACATTCACATAATGCCTTTATGGCAATCTCTAGATTAGTGTCTTATTGATAGCAGGTAATGGTGCATAGCCAAACTGACACACAAAACTGACCTTCATAACATGGCATAACAGACTACCCTAATTACACGAACATAGTGCCAATTCATTGACATCCCACTGTCAGCAGACCGTAGATTCCTCAAATACTCTATCTCATGAGCTTTTTTTTTATGTAACAATAAACTGTCCAAACAACAAGCTCCAAAGTATAGAATTTTATTTTTTAAATTAAATGGCAATTTAAATTTAAACTACTAGTTTTAAATGGTAGTTTATGGCATTCTTTTCACTTTCAGATGCTCATAGTAGGTAATGTGTGAAACAAGATATGTAACTATAGACCTCTTATACTACTAATCCTTTGCCCAATAAACTTGATGGCATTGCTAGGATAAATATGTCTTGACCCCACTTCCACCTCTTCCAATCACTTCTGGCCAATGACATCTTAAAGACTCGTCTTCCTTCTTTAGATCTCTTAGGAGTAGTTTCACTTCTGTCTTTTATAAGTCCCTATAAACTACACACTTAAACCGAATATTCAGCATATTATAGGGTTGTCGGAAAAGTCTTGACAAATTTTTTTCCCTATGCAAAAAATGCATCGTGACTTTTCTGACAACCTAATATTAGCAACTTTTGCATTTATTAAGTCAATCATTGGAATACATATTTTAAAACATTAGCTAAATGTATAGCACAGCTGCCTCTACTTAACTCAGTGTGTATTCCTATGCCTCATTTTCTTCATATGGAAAAAAATAGGTCTGGGCTTTAAGAGTTCCAATTTCTCTTTCTGCACTAGCAATCTCTATCTGTCATGTAGTCATCTAATTATTTTTAAAATTGCCAGAGGGTAGGTGTGCTTGCTAGAGACAGAGAAACAGAAGAAGAAACTCCCCAATGGGGAATGGTCACATCCTTCTCCATTTCCTCATCTTGTTGGGGTTTTGGCAGCACACATGTACATGTGCCCAGGATGTATTCTTTTTTTCTCCTCTAGATCTGGGAGTCAGCTTGCAGTCATGTGGGATCTGGTTCTCTTAACCACTATACTGTGGCACTGACTCCATCTGAAGTTTAAAAACAATTCCATACTCAATGCTTCTGATTCATCTTTATGATTCTAAGATACTGGTTACAACTGATTTGCTATCTACCACTTACAGAGTGAATCCATGTAATTTACCAGGGAGGTATCCAATGTGGACCTCATGTCTAACCAGAACAGGATATGCTATCATATTTCTCTTTCCTCTTTGAATTCTAAGTTGCATAGTAATGAAGATAACTTTCACTTTATTGCAGATGTTAGCACCTCAACCCCACCCCAGATTGCAGAGAACAAACATACAAATTATCTTAGTTAATTTGAGTTTATTTATGTCAATACATAAGAAAGTATGGAAGTTAAGAAAGCAACCCAATAACTACAAAGTGCAGACTCATTGTTCGAGAATCAATCATTTCTCTAGTAACCTAAGAGCAGAAATAGTAAAACAGCAAGAACCCTAGCTGTCTTGACCACAGAAGTCATTGCTATTATGCTTTAAGGTGGCACCATTTGGTAACTGTGTCTATTTTGGTCGTTCTTACTGCTACTCATTTACTGTCTCTCATATTCAGACTCCTTAGTGGAGAGCTCTGATTGGGTCAGACAGCATCAAACAAGAATGCCAATGTTGGGTACATCTTCTTTCCTTGAGCCACCCCCTGATGTGTAAATAAATCTCTTTGAGCCAGGTATTGAAAATTAGTACAATCATTTGAGGCTGACTGAAAACATGGTAGAAGACATGGTTTGATTTTGCAAGAACTATGGGCATGGTCTTTTCAGAACACCAAGAAAAGGTTAGATCTACATAAAAATTTACTGCTAGGGAAAAAAAACATCTTTTGTTTTTCAACAATACTTTGCTACAGAGAATTTTTAAAGTGTTCTGTCAATACCATAACTTTCCTGAAGCAATGATACTGCCTTTTATCACATTTTTTGGAGTGTTGCCTTTAATAACATGCACATTCTAGAAAGCAGATAATCTCCACTTTTAAGTTAAAGTAAGCAAAATTGTAGACTAAGCTCTGATTTACATGCATGTTACCATATCATGTTTTTTAAGTCATCTTTAAAAATCTTCATCCCCCATTTATACTGGAAAGTTGCATATGCTTTTAACATTTTTAACCCTGGAAATTGCAGTATCAGTTGTGCACCTTAGTGGGAAACTAGGTTTGTCTGTGTTGGTGTCTTACAAGGAGCTCAGAATGTCTCAACTGTTGCTCATAATTTTCCACCCATGGGGAATAGCAGAGTCCATAAGAGAATTAAGTTTTCATCATGTTTGATATGAAAAGAATGGGTTTGAGAGTCAGATATCCATTTTACAGAGGGAAAATAATAACAAATAATCTCTATGCTTACTATGGTTTAACTGGACTCCTTGCACATGGTTATCTCATTAAACAACCAAACTGAAAAAATTGTAAGATTCAGAAATTGCTGAAAGAATCAAATTACTGACTGTAGATTTAGAAAGTCTGCTTTCTTAAGCCTTTATTAAACTGTTGAATGAGGTATTTTTTGTTTGTTTATTTTGCTAGAAGGTGGGTGTGCTTGCCAGAGAAGGGAAAGTGAAAAAGCACTGCCCAGAGGAAGGATGGCCATGCAGCAATCCTTTCTCCTCCATTTCTCCTTTTGGGATTTTGGGCATACATGTACGTGTTCCTGGTGTGTGTGTGTGTGTGTTTTTCCTGGTGTTTTTTTTCCCCACATTATTTATTATTTGTTTTTTGTATATACTTTCAATCATATTGTTTGACTTACAATGAGACCATTTCCATATGTGCACATTTCTCCCCAGACCCGTTGATCAAAATATCTTTAACAGATAACACCACACCTCCTCATCTGGTCAATGCTCTACCTCTGTATCCCTTCTCCAAATGTCCTTCGTTAGTCCCCACTTCTCCACATACACCTCGTCTGACATTCACACCCATCTCTTGTGTTTGTTCAACCATTAGTCAATCAGTTTCAGTCATAGAATGCAGACATACGGTATATGTTAAGTGGGGACATACAACTGGTGTGTTTTTCAAGGCACCAGGTCCAGTGCAATTGGCCATGGGGGATCCAAGTGCCTTAACCACTATGCCACTGGCTGGCTCAAATGAAAGCTTTTTTTTTTTTTTAAGTATGTCTTCCGATTTCCTCTTTATGAAAGGATAACTTACCTTATGCACATACTATGTATGTTCTTTCTGAGGCAGAACCTTAAACCCAAATTACTTTAGTAAATCAACAAAATTTTATTCTTGGGTCTTGTGGGAGGCACTGTATTGATTGGTTTGGTTTGAGTAGGTCCTCAGCTTCTGTGTGGCCAAGTGGAAGGAAAATTTGTGCGTCTTGAGGAACAGGTTTAGACAGTTTTCAAGGTCTGCTCTAAACCCGAGATTGGTGTGGGTCCACTGAGGAGAAAACCAGTATATCTGATAATAGATTAATGCACAGAACTAGAATGTGATGCAAAGTAGTAGAGGCAGATGACCTCCACAAATACCTTCTCTGTCTTTGGCCTGGTGTGTAGAACATGGTCTCTATGATAGTTATTTTTCCTTCATTCCCCACCACCCATCACTTATTTACTCAAAATCAGTACATGCTAAAAATAGATCTTTTGTTGGATATGTAGAGAGGAATAGTGTTATAAAGATGTCTCCGAGTATGAACATACAGTGGGCCTGTGGCCCACTAGGTCACCTGCATTTGCCTTACTCATCCTGACCATAGCACAACTTGGCTACAGATGAGAGATGAGCTTGTTTCTGAGATTGAACTGGTAAAAAAATGCCTCATTTCCCAGTATGAAAAAGCCACATACGATTTACTTCTGAAAAAATTGAGCATTTGGCTATATGAAAACTTGAGAATTTTAACAACTCCCTCAAATCCAGCCCTTTATTACACTGATTTATTTAGAAACCTTAAGGTTAATAATACAGATATGTCCAAGTATAAGTATATTCTATATACATAAAGGAATATTAAATATTCAAAATATCCTTTTTAGCAGAATTAGAAGTTTAGTAGTTGAACATAGCAAAAAAACAAAGAAAAATGCACAACAGCCTGTTAAGTCTCACATTTCTTTTTGTCAAATTGTCACAAAAGCATATGTGATCAGTGATCTTTTAGAACTGTAAGCCCAAGACTCTCTTAGGCCAAAATAAGAAAATTCAATTTTTATAGTTTCAAGAAACTTCTAAAAAAAAAAAAAAAAAAAAACCTATGTCATCCTATGAAAAGCAGTATTTTCATAATTCAGCCAAAGGAAAAATATACTCAAATGAAAAAATAGGCTGTGGACTGGAATTGATTTAAGGGCTATTAAAAAGCCTCCACCAGGGGCCAGAAGGTGGCATGGTGGGTAAAGTGCTGGACATGGCTGACTTCAGTTCAAGTCCCTGACCTGGCTGCTTGAAATTCACACTAGGTGTGTGTGCATGTGTGTGTGTGTGTGTGTGTGTGTGTGTACACAAAATCCCTAGAGAAGACTGGAGGAAAAGTGACTGTGGCATGCCTATTCTCCCTGAGGGTGATTTCTCATTTTCCCTCTCTGTCTCTCCAGCAGGTGCACCTATGGCAAAAACAAAACAAACAAAAAACCTTTACCAATTTAAGTCAGTAAGCCAGTAAGGTAAAACTGGTAATCAGCTATTTGGTTAGCAACAAATAAAGAGAAAAGACCTAATCCATAGAAAATGGGAAAATGTTGAATATGAATTAATTTATACAAGTTACCTAAGGCCAAATGGAAGTTATAGTAATTTCTCCCTTAAAAGCTAATATTAAAGTGTACCAGTTAATTGAGACTAAATATGGGGAAATAAAATCAAACATTTGTCCATGATAATGGAGCTGTTTATAAGGGACTGAGTTTGAAAATCAATAGCAAGATATCTTTCATTACTGAAAATGACTATTCTTTTGTAAGTAATGGCAGCTTTTTACATTACTTTAATGATAAAAAATACAAAATGCATTTGGGACAGAGAAACACACACAAATCCTTATATATATCGGGGGGAAGGTAAAATGTAATTCCTGAGACAGATGGACCTCGGATCTGATCTTATCAAGAAGTTCTTATAGTCTTTTTTTTTTTTTTTTCCCCCCCGTCCTGGAATTTAATTCAACAAAGTTTCTAAAACAATCAGAAAACTCAGGTGGAATCAAAGTCACTTAGGAATAGCCCCAGGCTGGTGGGAAATGAACTTCTTCAGTCCCAGGTTCATTGAGGCACTTTTAACAAACCAAACCAGTAACTGCATTAACAAAACACATTTGTCAAAAAGTAAGATCAAAGATGTGATCAGACCCATCTCACTAAGAACCAACCCAGACATGAGACAGACAACAGCACAATACACCCTATACAAGAAAAGAGGTGCCCAGAGCTACTCAGAAATGTTTTTTTCCCATAGACTTTTTATTTCTTTTACTGAGTCTGATTTGCCTTTCTTTTTTTAAAGGTGCTAGTTTTCATTCTATGTTCCACAGGCCCTTGAAAGTCCAGTATATTTCTTTAAAAGGTTCTTTAAAAACAGTTTGGGATTATCCAGTGTGCCTCGCTGCTGGTATTTTCAGT
This sequence comes from Tupaia belangeri chinensis, assembly GCF_000334495.1. Taxonomy (NCBI): domain Eukaryota; kingdom Metazoa; phylum Chordata; class Mammalia; order Scandentia; family Tupaiidae; genus Tupaia; species Tupaia belangeri. Next base: position 1,779,934 of record NW_006160045.1, read on the forward strand.
ACCCAAAGAGCATGGATATAATCGCAGAACATTCCACGCCTCTCCAATGGTCTGAGAAGCTGTAATGCAGTTATCTGATACACTAGTGGCTGGTGACAATGCAGCAGAGGCTGACAGCATCAATATTTTACGGCATGTGTCAGCGACTTATTTGGAGTGATGTGTGGTGTGGGAAGAGAGCAAGCTGCATAAAAAGTGATGCTTCTATGTCAGTTTTCAAGTGGTAGGCCCATCAGAAGGTCATGTTGGACTCCATAATAACAGGAATATTCTCATATGGTGAATCATATGGTTTAAAACCAATGAATGTACATAAATAAGGCACTAAGTTAGTGTTAGTGACATAGAACTTCAAAATATAGTCTCAAATTGTGTTTGTTTTTCTTTTTCCTCTTGGGAAATTCCTGGAATGCTTATGGGGGAGATGGCATGCCACAGCAAACAGGGCTCTGCTGCTGGTGGTACACAACAGAAAACCCTGGGACACAGTTCCTCATGCTACCATTTAGAAGGGCTGAGAAGGAAATGGCAATACCGATTTTTTTCATAAAGGACGACCTTCTCTTTTCCTACCACATGCAAAAAATAATGACAATGAAAGGGCTCTGTTGCACTGGCTGTGGACAATTATTCCAGGAGACACCTTGAGAACTAACAAGAAAGCAACCTTTTTTTTTTTTTTTTTTTTTTTTTCTCCCTTTAGGTGTCTTTTTCAAACACAACCCAAGTTGTTTATGTTCATGGGTGAACTTGGTATGCTTATTTATCTCCATCTCTTCTCTTAGCTTTATATTTTTAATTATTACCAAAGCCACTCTACTGTGATGAATTGCAAGATAACTTCCAACTCAAATAAGAACTGAGTATTGAATATATAGTAAGTATTTAGTCTCATGGACTGGCTGTTATTGAGGAAGAATTTTGTTGACAATTTGCCAATCAGTCATAACACATGCTATCTTTACCCCATCCAATCCAGCTCTCTTGGTTGACTGATTAAACATACTGTGAAGCGGGACCAGCAGTTGGTGCAACGGCTATGTCGATGAACTCCCACATAGTTGACTGCAGTTCGAATTCCAGACCCAATGGCTTAAACTCACGTTGGGTGCAAGTTTGTGTGCCCAAGATCCAGAGAGGAGAATGGAGGAGAAGGGATTGCGGCATGGCCATCCCCCCTGGGGGGTGATTTCTCGCTTTCTGTCTCTCTCCTTCTGGAGAGCGCATGCGCCCTATAGCAAAAATCTCTTCAAAAACAAATATACAGCAAAGCAATACTTCGAAACAGTAAGAAAGGAAGTTATGACCTAACTGGGTGATCAATAATAGCCATTCTATTGGGTTGTGGGAAAAGTTATGACACACTTTTTTCTATGAAAAATTGCATCATGACTTTTCTGACAGCCCTAAACACACAGTGAATCTGTTGGATAAGATTCATAGATTCTGGGGCCAGCAGTTAGCGTAATGCTGGATTCCCAGGTAGTCATCCACTGTTTGAGTCCCGGACCTGGTAGCTTGAACTCAGGCCAGGCACATGTGCGTGTCTGCCGAAGATCCCGAGAGGAGAATGGAGGAGAAGGGATTGCAGTGTGGCCATCCACCCTGGGGGGTGATTTCTCGCTTTCTGTCTCTCTGTCTCTCTCTGTCTTTCTGGCGAGCACACAGCTCTCTATAGCAAAAACCTCTCCAAAAAAAAAAAAAATTCATAGATTCTTCTTATCATTATTTTTGGCATATTAAAAAATCAAGCCTGTCCACATGAAAACAATAATTGAGATTTCTTGTCTTTGTTCTGAAACAGATGAATATGTGGTTCTAAAGAATAGTCCCTAGCACAATCCCAATGAAATGTCAACAATCCAGATCTCCACCAGGGTGCTTGTCTTTGTGTTCTTCATCTACATTTGCTGCTGGAAGCTGTGGATTTGTCTTCCTCTGGGTTCTTGGGGAGGATTGATTCTCTCAGGATACCACAAAGATTATTTCAAGAAAAAGATTATATATTATAATGCTTAGCATTTATATAGGTTCTTTTGATTTCAAAACAAGTTATAAATATTTCCTACCATGACAACATCCTTGCGAGGTAGGTGAATATTACTGTCTCTACATTACCAATAGAAACCCAAGGCTAAAGAGTGAAGGACTCTGTTCTGAGCCAGAGAGTCAGAAGTAGCAATGGGACCAGGCATCCCAATCAACTGCTCTGGGCTCTGAGGAGGCCATGCGTCTCTCTTGTGTAGCAATAGTCTCTATTAATATAGGGCTATATATTGTATAGATATAAAACCACAACACACAGTGACATTATAGAACAATAATCCAATATTTCTGTTTCTTAGTAAAATATGTTAAGCAGAGTATTTAAATTGCATTTCTCTGAAAAGCATTTGGTATATTAAATAGCAGAAGGTATATTAAATAGCTCTATAAACGTTTGCTGGCATACTCTTCTCAGCGTAATGACTCTAAAGAAGTTAAAATCCACTGACGCGTAGAGATCTTTCCTTTATAATACCATAAAACTAAACAGAAATGTGAAAAACTACTTTATCCTCAAAATGCAGACTTAATAGCTTGCTGGATATTAGCAGGTGGCTACATTATTTTTCTGATCTTGAGAGGAAAGATACGTACTGCTGGCTGTGATTTTAAAATACCAATTTGGTAGGGGGAAATGCAGTTGAAAGGGGAAAATTAAAGACTGCTGTTTCCATTTTGTATCCATTCTGAGGGATTCCTACATTTTTGGAAGACGTTATCATACTTGGAACTAATGTTGAGGTGAATATAAGGGCACCTATACAACTGGGATATTTTCTGAAAAGAGAAAATGATGTTACATAGAACTTAGAGTATTAGGAAGCGAAAAGGAATTTTTCAGGAGTGTTGAAGGCTGACATGAGATGTAAGCTATACCTCCCGGATGGCCGTATAGGTCTTGGAGATGGCTTACAAGGAAGTTGCTTGGTTTTATCAGTTTCTTTGCTGGGTGGAATCCTCACCTTCCTCTCTTAATCAGCAGTTCTCAGAATGGCATTACAGGGCTCACCTCATGCTAAGCTTCCTAAGAGCTGACCAGCTAGGTCAGCAGAAAAAGGCCGAAAACTAGAAAGAAACAGGAATCAGTCTTAAAATTTGTATGCAAACAAAAAAATTAACTTCTAAGTTGAATGACATTCTGTCAGAAGTAACAAATACAAAAGTCTTAAATTTAGTGTACACGGTGCCAAGATATTAGACAGATCTTACATGTCATTCAGAGAACATTTTTTATAAGTGTGCTTTTTCCCTAAAAAAAAAAATTGGTCTCTCCTCCAGTTCCTTTACATGGAAATATGAAATACAGAGCTGTCCGGCAGTTTGTCCATCTGCATCACACACTCAGGGGCTCCTTCGTGCTCACGTTGTATGTGGCAGCTTTATTTGAGGGAGGTCTGAGGGTGAACAGGCTTGAGCAGTTCGGCTGTTTGGTTGGCTGTAAGGTTTTGGCATAAGGTGAATACCAGTCCCTTTCAAACACATCTTTCAGTTGCTTAATGATGCTCCTGTTGTTCCTCACATCAGCCTGGTTGATAACAAGGCCCGTGCCAGCATTCTGGATAAAATCATTCCCTACCCAATCAAAATTTCCTGTAAATGAACAAAGACATAATGGTGAAGAGTTAGAGTCTACTGGGAATATTCTCAATATAGTGAAATAGAGTGGATTCTATTTTTAAAAATCATAAGTTAAATACCCAGAAATGACAGAGGCTGAATTGTTTTGACAGATCCAAAATGAAAAAAAAAATTCAAGAAGCCTTACATATGGCATATTAATATTTGCATATTATTTTGGCATTTTCCTCAGCTTTGCTCATATTGAAACTCAAAACAAGGACTCTGCTGTTCTCTTTGGTAAATGTTATTTCTTATTGATATTCACAAGACACACTAAATACAGCAACATTTAAAATATATAGGAATACACTTAAAAATCCTGTGAACAATTACCTTCTCAAAGAGACAACATCTAATCCATATGTATAAATAAGAGATTATAATTATAATATTCAGTTGCTTTCACATCAGAGAAAAAGCTAAAGCCAGAGAAATAGAACCAGTTTTGGAGGACATGAACACTCCTTGATAGGTCAGTAAGTCCTTTCCACTCCCAGGATCAGGTGCCTCAGCTCAGGAATACTGTGAGAACAAGCTCCCAGATGTGATTGATTACCTGGCACTAAGTAGTGCTTTAGTCTTCTATGACTGCTAAAACAAAGTACCACAGACTGGCTGGTTTAAAGAACAGGAATTTATTGTCTCAGCTCTGGAAAAGAAAATCAAGGTGGCAACAGGGTTGCATCCCTCTGAGGACTATGAAGATCTGTCCAGGCTTCTTTCTGACATAGCCATGTTCTCTCAGTTTCACTTCATGTCATTCTCTCTCTATGCAGGCCAGTGTGCAAGTTTCCCTTTGTATAAGGACATTAGTCATATTAGTGTAGGCCCTGCACTAATGACTTCATTTTAATCTGATTATTTCTGTAAAGGCCCTATCTCCAATCAGGTCACATCTAGAGTACTGTGGTTAAGGGACCAGCAGTTAGTATAATGGCTATGTCACTGGACTCCCATGTAGTTGACCATGGTTCGAGTCCTGGACCCAGTGGTTTAAACTCATGCCAGGTGTGTGTGCGTGCATGCCCAAAGTCCCAAGAGGAGAATGGAGGAGAAGGGATTGTGGTGTGGCCATCCCCCCTGGGGGGTGATTTCTTGCTTTTTGTCTCTCTGTCTCTCTTTGTCTCTCTGGTGAGCTCACGTGCCCTATAGCAAAAACCTCTCTCAAAATACTGCGGTTAAGACTTCAACATATGAGGCCAGCAGGTGGCATGGTGGTTAAGGCTCTGGACTCCCACATAGCCGTCTGTGGTTTGAGCCCCGCATCTGGTGGCTTGCTTTCTCACTTTCCTTCCCTTTCTTGTTTGCTCTGTCTCTCTCTCTCTGGTCAAATTAAAAATAATAATAATAAATAAAATAATTATTAAAAATTTTTTTAAAAAACTTCAACATATGAATTTTGGAGGAACACAGCTCAGCTTACATCTCATAGTAAGGCTGAGATCAATCTCAGAAGAGGCTAATAATATCTATGCCATTCATGTGTTACCCATATTCAAGGTGGGAGAAGACAAGAAGTTTGGATTACCCAGAATTCCCAGATAAATCTATGTCTTTAATAACTGATGGAGAGAGGGTTCCAATAGGAGAACAAAGAGAAAGAGCAGTGCTTATTTTTTTAAAATCTTCTTTGTGATTCATTTAATGCATGTTTATTGAGTGCCTAATGTTTACCAAGTACTACTGAGTCTTCAGAAAAGTAATGACACATTTTTGTGTAGAAAAATATGCCATCACTTTTCTGACGATTCAGTATATTAAGGGCTGTGAATATAAAACTGACAATGACAGTCCCTGCCTTCAAAGAGTCCAGAGAGGGAAACACAGTAATTATAATACAAAGGATATGAGATAATACAAAAGATGTATGTCTACAATGCCATAAGAGCAGAGAGAGATTTTTTTTTGAGAGAGATTTTTGCTATAGGGCATGTGTGCTCGCCAGAAAGACAGAGAGAGACAGAGAGACAGAAAGTAAGAAATAATTCCTCAGGGGGGATGGCCACACCACAATCCCTTCTCCTCCATTTTCCTCCCAGGATCTTGGGTGTGCATGCACATGTGCCCGGTGTGAGTTTAAGCCACTGGGTCCAGGACTCAAACCAAAGTAGACTATGCTGGTCCCAAGATTTTTTTTTTCTTTAAGATGGGATATTATCATGTCATGACCCTCTTGCTTCAGCCTCTCAAGTAGCTGGGACTACAGAAATACATCACCATGGCTCTGCCACTTTATGGTGGGTCAGAAATTGAGCCTGGGCATCCAATGTGGCTTTAGCCTGCTAGGTAGGAGCAACTACCAGTGTATACTACTGCAGCTGGACTGGGAAAGAATTTTAAATTCTGGCTAGAGGTGTCAGAAAAGGAACATTTTTGTTGACTAATCATATGTGCATAGTAACTTAATTAGGGAAATATCCATACATCCAAAGGGAGGATGACAGCTTGTAGACAAAAGACATGGTTAAGATATCGGAAGACTGAGGGAAGGAGCTAGGGATGAAGTCAGGGTACAAGTGACTTTGGGGGTAGAGAGCTCATCATTTACTAGGTGCTTACTGTCTGGAAAGCGCTATGCTTGGTGTTCATATATTTATTTCATGCGGTTGGTAGGATTTACCTCTGCTCGGCAGATGAGGAGTGGGAGGCTCAAGAGGTGAATACATTTGTCCAATTTCACATAGCTAATCAGTGGTGCCCCCAGGTCTCAAGACTCTATAAACTGTCTATAATACCATAAACTAAAAATTTCTCACTAAAAAATATTTGGTGATGGGGTGGGGGGGGGCAGCAGATTGCATAATGGTTACATTGCTGGACTCCCATGTAGTTGACTGTGGTTCGAGCCCTGGACCTGGCAACTTGAAACTCATGCTGGGTGCATGTGTGTACATGTCCAAGATCCAGAGAAGAGAATGAAAGAGAGGGGTTGTGGCGTGGCTATACCCCTGAGGGTGATTTCTCGTCTTTTGTCTCTTCAGTCAGTGCATGCACCCTATAGCAGAAATCTCTCTTAAAAAACAAAAAGCAAAAATCTTTCTCTCTAAAAAAATTATATATGTATATATATGTGTGTGTATATGTATTGTGTATGTATATGTGTGTATGTATGCATATATACACATATTTATACACATATATATGTATATATATATATTTCAATCATGTCAAAACTGACAAAATTATTTTATAAATCATCACCAGCCCAGGTCTGAACAAAGACCCCAGTTTTGTTCTCCTGTTTGGTTCAAAGCTAAACTTCAAAATCATGTATATGCTTCAGTATTTTTTTTTTTAAACTGCTATGTAATTTTAACAAGCATTTTTTTGAGATTGCTGATTTAAGTTTCCAAAATGTATCTTGAGGCCCTAGTTGCCAGGAGAATGGTAGCGTCACTCAGGGGAACTGGATGGTGAGGGATGGTGCAGGTGAGCTCACTGGGTAGGGATGGGACTCCTGGGAGCCTTTTGAGTGCCTACAATCAACCTAAACTCTTTGTTAGTCCTCCAATATCTCAAACCATCTTCCAGATAAGTTTGCACAACTTCACTCAAATCTACTCTGGAGAATTCCAATTTTGAAGTGCCACTGTTTGGGGATTCTTCTGTAAGTCTTCTGAAAACTAATGGGAATATAATTCCATGAAAAATTTAGTAAGGATTTTTCTTTTTTTTTAAATTTAATTTCTTTTATACATTCAGTCACTTATGTCAGTTAGCTTACAAAGCGAATGTTCCAACATGAATACATTTCTCACCAGTCCAGTTGGGAATACTATACACATTATCTTCAACAGATAATAACCTATTTCTTTGTCCCATAAATGTCTTGCCTCTCTATTTTTTCCCTTAATATCTTTCCTCAGACTCTCCTCCTTCTCCTACCTTCTTTGCACACTGTATCTGGGATATATAACCATTTTCTGTTTCTGTATCCTCTCGTCATTCAGTTTTGGCCACAGAGTGTGGGCAGTCAGTATATGTTAAGTGGAGACATGCAATGTGTCTCCTTCATAGCCTGGCTTGTTTCACTCACTCAGCAGTAAGTCTTCCATATTCATTCACTTTATGTTGAAAGTCTGGATTGTATTTTTTATTTATTTTTTTTTTATGGCTGAGTAGTATTTCCATAGGGTATATGTGCCACATTTTTTCAATCCATTCCTCTTATTCGTGGACATTTGGGTTGGTTCCATGTCTTAGCAATTGTGAATAATGCTGCAATAAACATCAATGCGAAAGCACTTTTCTGATTCTTCTGTCCTTTGGGTAGATAACAAGGAGTGGGATTGTTGGATCATTGTAGTTCTTTTTGTAGATATTTGAGGAATCTCCATTTTGTTCTCCACAGTGGCTGGATCAATTTACACTCCCACCAGCAGTGTAGGAGAGTTTCCCTTTCACCACACCTCTGCCAGCGCTTATCTTTTTTTTTTTTTTTTTTTAATTTTTTGTACTCTTGCCTGGAGTAAGGTGGTATCTCATTGTGGTTTTGATCTGCATTTTCCTTATAAGGAGGGACTGTTGAGCATTTTCTCATATGCCTTTTTGCTATTCATATGTCTTCCTTATAATTGTTTTCTTCAACTCATTCTCCCATCTTTTAATTGGGTTAATCATCTTTTTTTGGGAAAGCTGCTTGAGTTCCCTGTGTATTCTAGTTTTTGGTCCCTTCTCTGGGGTAGAGTTTACAAAAATATTCTCCCATTCCAAGGGTTGTCGATTCACACTAATTACTGCGTCTTTTGATGTGCATAAACTTCTTAATCTGAAGACATTCTACTTGTCTATTTTTAGATTATTGACTGTGCTTTGGAGGTCTTATTTAAGAAGTCTTTGCCTACCCCAATGTCTCCCAGAGTTTCCCCTGTGTTTTACAGTGGTAGTTTTATAGTTTGAGGTCTTAGGTTTAGATTTAGGATCCAATTTGAGTTGATTTTTGTCATTGGTGAGAGGTAGGGGCTCAGATTCATATTTCTGCAGGTGGATATCCAGTTTTTCCAGCACTGTTTGCTAAAGATATTTTCCTTTTCCTGCTGGATTGACTGGTACCCTTTGTTAAAAATCAGTTGGCTGTATGTTTGAGAGTTTATTTCTAGTGTTTCTATTCTGTTCCATTGGTCCACCTGTCTGTTTCTGTGCCAATATCATGCTGTTTTGATTAGTGTGAGTTTTTCTTAATTCCATGTTCTCAGCAAGTCTTTAATGGTTTAGGAGCTTTTCAATAATACTAACTATTTAAATTATCAATGAATTTTCTTTTGATGTTCTTTGAATATTTTTATACTAGAACTATTCTTCACTCTAGGGAATTAATGCTTCAGTAAAATGTTTGTGTAGGGACGAGTAGATGGTGTAATGGTCACATTGCTGGACTCCCACCATGGCTGGCCAACCATGGTTCAAGTCCTAGACCCAGCAGCTTAAAACTCATGCTAGGTGTGTGTGCATATGTACCCCAAATCCTGAGAGGAGAGTGGAGGAGTAGGGATTGCAGTGTAGCCATTCCCTTGGGAGGTGATTTCTCAGTTTCTGTCTCTGTCTCTCCCTGTTTCTCCAGTGAACACATGTGCCCTATAGTAAAAAAATCTCTCTAAAAAGATGTTTTATGTGAAATAAATGTATTTAATACATTGGGAAGAAGAAAGGAGAATGTGAGAAGTCAGTTTTTCCTGAGGTTCTAGACCAATCAGAGACAGTGTTAGATTTTCATATATTGTTTCATTCACTTATACTACAACTAAAAAGTGAATGCTATTATCTCCATTTTCACAAATGAGAAAACAGAAGCTTACAGAGATTGTAACTGTCTATTATTTTCAGGCTTGTGTCTGTACTAGAATTCAAATGTAGGTTTGTCTGACTCTAACACTTATTTAATTCATCAAAAGAACATCTGGATACAGTTCATGTCAGTGCTGAATGTGCACACATTTTACTTTAAGTCTCATATTAAAACATCCAGATTTAAGTCTCTATACCCTGCTGCACCTGAAGTATGAGCCTTCTCTGGGTTTCCCATTATAATAATTGAGTAGGAAATTCTCTTCTCCCTTTCTCTTTTTTTTTTTTTTTTTGTTGAATAATTTTTTTTGTCATCCTTTGCTTAGATGCTGATTTCATTTTTTTTCTCCATAAGTCAATGACAGCCTAAATGATCACATTTTGGGTCACTGAGAGTGATGAGAAATAATACTTACTTTAGAATATCCAGAATTATATGCATTTTAAAAACACAGCACTTCCCTTTTATCTGTGGTTTCACTTTTTAAAGTTCAGTTACCTGTGGTCAATTGTTACCTGTCTGTCTGTTTCATTTATTTATTTAGAGGTTTTTGCTATAGAGTATATGTACTTGCTATAGCAAAACAAGAAATCACCCCCGGGGGGGCTGACCACATAGCAATTCCTTCTCCTCCATTATCCTCTCAGGATCTTGGGTACACACACACACACACACACACACACACACACATGCCCGGTGTGAGTTTCAAGCCTCTGGGTCCAGGACTTGAACCACAGCTGGCCACGTAGGAGTCCAGCTGTTTTAACCACCATGCCACCTGTTGTCCCCAACTGTTGTCTAAAAATAGGTAAATGCAGTATAATTTAGTAAGATATTTTGAGAGAGAGATGAGCTATATTTATATAACTTTTATTATAATATATTGTTATAACTATCCTATTTTATTATTAGTTATTGTTGTTACTGTGCCTAATTTATAAATGAGACCCTATCATAGATAAAAATGTGATCCCATACCTATGAAAAATGGAAAAAGAGAGAACCTCTTCACCCTGAGCCAGGAGTTAGTAACTCCCCACATAGCCAATGGGAGTGCTGGAGCCAGAGCTGCAGAGAGTGAGGTGGCTGTGTACCTAGGGTTCAGACCTAGCTCCTCCCCCTTATATCTGCGTGTCTAAGTCTTAGGGTCCAGCTTTCCTTACTTCTAAACTGCTGTGCGTCCCCTGTGGCAATATTGCTAAGAGGATCATATAAGTACAATCAAGTGCTTTACAAAGCACTGAGTTTGGAACAACAACAGCAAAAAGAAAAGGATACAGATTCTGTACTCCTACATTCCACAAACATGTTTTTCTCTTCTGCTGTGACTGCTACTTCATCGGTACAATGTAAAAACTGCTACTATTTTTAGATTTACAAACTTTCTTTTTATAGATAATTTTAACTCTGTTGTAATGGTAATGGTTTGAATTAAGGGGTTACCTCGATTCATGCACATCACGGAAAATTAGAGTGAATTTGAGATATTAGTGAATAATTTTACAAGTATATAATGGTTTTTGCTTTTGGAGCTCTATTACATCATCACCATCATAATAATAATGGCTAATAATAATAAGGGGCTATCTGTATGTTTGGTGACTTTGCATATATCATCCCAGTTAAACTTCACCTAATGAAGGGCTGGTCTTGTGGCTGAGTAGTTAAGGGAGCTAGAACCTGCATGGCTGACCATGATTTCAGTCCAACCTTGGCAGCTTCCAAAACACATCTAAAATCCCATCAGGATGGAGTAATGGAGAAGGGATTGTGGCATGACCACACCCCACTGGTGGGGGTGCTTTCTCTTTCTCTCTCTGGTGAGTACACATACCCTCTGGCTTATAATAAATAAATCAACTTCACCTAATTAAATAGAAATTGTTAATATCCTCATTTTGTAGATGTGAAAACTAAGGTTTAGAGAGTTCATGTAAATAGTCCAAAGTCGGGACCAGCAGGTAGCGTAATAGCTATGTCGCTGGACTCTCATGTAGTCGACTGTGGTTCATGTCCTGGACCCGGTGGCTTAAAACTCACCCCGGGCGTGTGTGTGTGTGTGCCCAAGATCCCGAGAGGAGAATGGAGGAGAAGGGATTGTGGCGTGACCATCCCCCCTGGGAGTGATTTCTCACTTTCTGTCTCTGTGTCTCTGTCTGGTGAGGCATGTGCCCTATAGCAAAAAACTCTCCAAAAAAAAAATAGTCCAAAGTCAAGATATTTAGATAATAACAAGGACGGAATTCTTGCCAGGCAGTGTTAGTTTTAGTCCTGAACAACTATAATGTCTACCTCCCTATTACATGACAGGCTGGCCGGTGGTGCTGGAGGGAGGCAAGTCAGCACTGTCTTGTTCCAGAGTCAGAATATACCTTTGGTGAGCCATTTACCTTCTCAGTTATAAGATGAGGCAAATCGAACTAGAGAATTTCTGAAGAGCTTTTAAGAGAGGGCATCTTATATGGTTTCCTAGTGTGTGAATCAGGACATGATGTTTGGTCAAAGAGCTCTTTTCTCTCACGCTCCTGTTCTCTGACATTAAGATCCCCTCATCTATAGCAGTGGCTCCTGGGGTGCTGCTTCTTGCCATAGGTACCAAAGGAACATAGCTACCTAGGTCATCCCCTGGGGAGCCTGACAGCCCTGACACCTACCAATGTAGGCTGCTCCATCTGTCACCATGTATTTGTTGCGATTTAATCTTGGAAAGGTGTGATTCTTTTGTTCTTTTGTAGCACAAGCATTCTCTCTTTCCAGATCAAAAAATTTCTGTAAGACAAAAAAAAAGGCAGGTGAATAGAGAACATTTTGGGTCTTGTTCAAGGGCACAATAGAGTATATTATCCAAATATCAACAATAGATCTCATATTGGGTTATTAAAAACCACCGTCTTGCTCTTTCATATAGATAAAGCTATTTTTGTTCTCCTATCTATATATGCCACAAGAAAGAAAATTAGCATGCTCAACTAGGACTATAATTAATACTTCTAAGCCAGAAAATGAACACAAAATTCATTCTTTCAACAGGGTGAGGGCCAGAAGGTTGTTTAATTCTCATTGTCTTATTCATCAGGGTGCACTGGCATTTGAAGCATGCCTCAGCATGCCTTCTGTCAAGCATGCCAATGAACTGAATGAATATTCGTACGTGTTGCATACATTATGTCAATGACTAGCTGATTAAACTGGGGATATGCAAAGGTCAAAAAAGATTTTGTCAGAAGAACAAATACTTTCCATCTAAACACCTAAGTCTACAAGTTCTTTTAATAGGCAACTCAAAAGCAATCACAACTTCACATCACGAATCCTGAGATTTCAACATTAATGAAAAAAATTAAAAAGCTGTATTTTATATCATCCAAGGCCAGGAATGAGGGAGCTAGAAGAGGGGCTGACACCAGGGTTGGCTAGGTCTGTGCCTCAAAGGTTGGCTGAATTTGCTAAAGGCTTAGATGAGGCTTAAATGGTAACTGGGCTCATAAGGCGATACCATTCAAAAGGTGAAGGTCTCAGGTTTCTGCATGGGAAAATGATGAATGTTTTCAGAACTGTGTAGGATCTGTATGGAATGTCACATAGCTGTGGAATTGTCTGTGTGAGGGAAAGAAGAGGCAGAGAAAAAAATGCAATGTTTACAAAATGATACCTATAGTTTTAAAACTGTAAGTGTTCAAATGTGGTTTGGGGAAATACCGAGAGTTGGACTTCTTTCTCCAGGGTGTAAGAGGAGTGACAAAAAACGGTGACTACTAAGGTCCATGCCAGCTTTGGAAATTCTATTCAGCTATTTTGTAAAATCCTTGAGATCCATGTTATGCTGGCCAAAAGCTCGTTTCCAAAAACAGTCTATTCCACAATATAGAGGAACATTCTCTCGGGGCTATATCACCGCGGTTATAGGTAATCCTACTTAGATCATCTTTGTTCCCCCCTTATGTCCTGTCTTTTGCAAAAATGGTGTGGGTTTATGGACTCTTTAGACTAACTTAATAACCTGTGAATGCTCGTAAGTCATTCAGAGCATGTTCACTCAGCAACAGCCGGCAGTCACCTCACTTAGACATTCTACAACAATGCTCATCCACACATCTGACCCTTTCCTTTCAAGAAAGACGTTATCATTAAATCAGAATAGATAAGAAATATATGTGTGTGTGTGTGTGTGTGTGTGTGTGTGTGTGTGTGTGTGTGTATACACATCCTCAGTTAGGTCAAGGATGAAGTCATAGCTTGAGGTTTCAGAGAGAACCCACTGACTCTTGACAATCGAAGAATAAGTTTTATCTGGGGGACTGAAATGACGGAAGAAATCAGATCTTTATTCACTGACATTATCAGATACTTAACATACTGTAGGAGACAGCAAAGGCATTTCAGAAGCGATTTGTTAGTTTATTAAAAATAACAACTGATTCAATTAGGACAATCTTTTGAGTCAACGTCTCTATGAGCCCCTATTTATATCAGAGCCAGGGTTGGAGGTGGCCTTCCTCTAAGGACAGAGTTTCCCTGCCTGGTTCCTGGACCATCTGTTTCATTAGTGTTTTGAGACTCCTAAAGACATTCTGAATGCAAAATCCCATGCCCACTTTCCTTGGAAGAGCTCACCACCCATCTGTGGTCTAGATGTTGGGGCCATAAACTTCTTTCTAATTTAGGTTTGTCTTTCATACAGAAATGTATGACCTCTGTTTTATTAAATGGTCAGCAATGAGCTATTAATGTTTGTTTTACTCAAGAAACGTGACCATCTGTGCTCTAAAAGATGAAGTACTCTAGAGATTAAAATGATGAATTCTAATTTCTTGCATTTTCTTGCAAGTCTGAAATGAGAGCACTTAACTTTTCACACCCTGGAGATTTCAACTGCTGGTGCCTTAGTGGCAGGTGTACTGTGGTGTCAGGAAGCAGTGGGTGGGCAGGGACCCAAGAGCTGACCTAAAGGGAAATTAAAAGAGGAGATAGGAAAAAACACACCAGATGATGTGCCAAAGGCCCCAGGTATTCTGCTCTCTTCTCCTGCTAGACCTGTGAGTCTGACTGTGGCACTGCTCTGTCTGTAGGTACACTGACTTCAGGGGTGCGTGATTTCACTTCGCCATACATGACTTCACTTTGCCACGCACCCCACAGAAAATAGCTAACCAAGTCTTGGACTCCAGGATTGTTCTGGACCTTTCTCCCTCCCCTCCCTGGCTTATAGAACCTTTCCTATCACTCTGCCTTGTCTAACTCCCTTCTTTGACTTCATTCATGCATCCACTCATTCATCATGTCTTTGACTACTTTGAGCCAGGTACCATGCTAGACACTGGGAATAAAATGGCCAGGCAGACTCCTGTTCTTTGTCTCACTTGGTTTTCCCTAAAGCTCCATGTTACCACTTATATTACTCAGAAAATACACCCTAGAAAATTCAATGTCTGAGCTGAAGCAATCCCAAGTTCTCCTGACGATTGAAAGGTAGTCTGACTACAGTCAGATTCTATTCTCCTGTGTCTCTTCCTGTCTTCCCATTTCTTCTCTGATCCCCAGTAATTGATGCAAAATGTAAGTTGGTGCCTTGATCCAACTCCTGGCTATTTTATTTGTTTTCAAATATGCCCTGGAAAACAGATCTGAGATAGCAATCATAGTCATGTTTTTATTACCAACACTTAATCTGACTTGTGAACTTACACACATGTACATGCTTGCCTCAATTTACAAAAATTAGTAAAATAGAGATAAGAATTTTTATTTTCTATTGTTGTTACCAGACCTTCAGAGAGGTTAATATGGAAATACATGTGAGAAGCACTACTTTTTAAAAATTTACAGTAGGGACTAGCAGATGGTCTAATGGTTATGTCTCTGGACTCTCCCACAAAGTCGACCACAGTTCGTTCGAGTCCTGGACCCGGCAGCTTAAAACTTAAGCCAGGTGCATTTGCATACATGCCTAAAATCCTGAGAGGAGAATGAAGGAGAAGGGACTGTGGTGTGGCCATCCCCTCTGGGGGGCGATTTCTCACTTTCTGTCTCTCTGATGAGTACATACCCATTATAGCAAAAATCTCTCTTAAAAAGATAAAAGATTTGCAGTAAATTCTGAAGTTTTATGTATTGAAATTATTAATTTCAAGAAAATAAATTTTGGGACCAGCAGTTAGTGTAATGGCTATGTTACTGGACTCCCATGTAGTTGACCGTGGTTGGAGTCCCGGACCCGGTGACTTAAACTCATGCCGGGCGTGTGTGCATGCGTGCCCAAGATCCTGAGAGGAGACTGGAGGAGAAGGGATTGTGGCGTGGCCATCCCCCCTGGGGGGTGATTTCTCACTTTCTGTCTCTCTGTCTCTCTGTCTTTCTGGTGAGTGTACGTGCCCTATGGCAAAAACCTCACAACAAAAAAATAAAAAAAAAGAAAAGAGATTTTAAAATATTTTATTGGCATGAATTAGCTAAATACATTGATTCTGACACTTTTGTTGGTACTTAGGGATTTAAGTCAGATATGTAGCTTCTCACATCTTTGAACAGATTTAGTATATGATGTTTTAAAATATAGATCAGAATGACCAAAAAGGAATTTTTATAACTATTGAAGAACTTTTGTAATTATTAAAGTTACAGAAGTAACTATACTCATGTAGAGGTCAGAGATGGCAATGTAAGAGTTTAGGCTCTGAAGTTAAAGACATGTGTGAGTCTTGAGTCTTGCTCCACTTTTAACTTTTTTTTTTTTTTTTTTTTTTGAGAGGTTTTTGCTATAGGTTGCTTCTGCTTGCTGGAGACAGAGAGATAGAAAGCAAGAAATCACCCCATGCTGCAATCCCTTCTCCTCCATTCTCCTCTAGGGATTTTGAGCATGCATGCACACGCACCTGGCATGAGTGTGAAGTCACTGAGTCCAGGACTCAAGCTGCAGTTAGCCACCTGGGAGTCCAGTGATGTAACCATTCTGCCATTTGCCGGTCCAACTTGCTCTACTACTAACTAGTGTCCCTGGGACAGGTTATTTAACCTCTAAGCTTCAGTTCCTATGTCTTTAAAGTAAGAAAATGTCCTGCTTCAGTGTAAATGTGACTATTAAATAATAAATATAAAACATTAAATTCAATGCCAGCTAATTGTACATACTCGTAAATATAACAAATTCTTTCATTTGTTGAAAAAATATTAACACCCATGTCCAGGCAATGGGAAGTGGTGCTGCCACAACAGCAACAAAAACTTAAATAAAATAATGTAGTGTTGTTTTACTCAACGAGCAGCGTGCACTGGTACCGTAGGGTGGACAGAGGAAGCCCTGTGTTGTACGATGGGAAAATACCTGATAAAACCAGAACCTGCATGTATTTGGAAGAAAAGCAAGGTATCACTGAACCTTTGACTTATAGGGCTTTGGCTACAGGGATTAGAAAACAAATGTTCATCCTGAGTGTTGGTTGTTATTTGTGCTTTCAAATGGGTAAAGGAAATAAGCTTGTGGAAGTATTGGCTGGTTTGCAAATAGAAGTAAAAGAGAATAGATAGACCAGAAGTGTAGTATGTCAAAGGGTTTGAAAAGCCAAGTGCAACTAGAAGTTAATAGAAAATAAACTGGAAAACTTATTTTGTCTATTGAAGATGGTTATCCTGGTTCTTATTGGAAGTTTACATGTATGCGTATGCTCATGGATAAACAAAGGGAATAGCCTGTATTTAGTAATGCAATCAATATAATACTTACAACTTTCAAACTGCAGTTGGCTATTTCAGTGCAAATAGCTTTAAGTGACGAAATAAAGTTAAATGTGAGGGGATCTGTTTCTTTCCAGAAGCTTATCAGGAGTCGAACTTTAACACTCCGCAAAACTAATGCTTCTCTTATTTTCCCATCCAAGTCTGGCCAGTAAGTCCTGTGGAAACAATATCCATATAGGTAAAAATATGCTAATTTTTAGAAAGAAATTTCTTGGATAACAGAGAACATTGATATTACTCTGATATTTACTTTATTGTGTAATATACAAATAACCTGTAAGTTAGATTGGAAAAATACAAGCCTTATGGATTATGCACTCTTTCTTTCTCTCTTTGCCCTTCCTCTTTTTCTTTCTTCTTTCCTTTCCCTCCCTTCTCTTCTCTCCAACCTTACTTTTTTTGCAGGTTATAAATGTCTTTTTTTTAAAATAAAAAATACAGGAAGCTGGATATATAGCCATTTGATTTTGCTATGACTAAAGAGTTCAGACTTTTACAGAAGGTAAACATACCTCTACACATGTATGTATAGTCATTAGAAGAGTATATGAACTTTCTTTTTTCAATTTCATCATCAGGCACTGGAGCATCTAGTCTCTCTCTCTTTCTTTTTTTTTTTTTTTTGAGAGGTTTTTGCCATAGGGCACGTGCGCTCTTGATCAAGCTACCCATGTTTCCCCTGATTCTCACCTTTTCTACTGGACACCTTGAATCCTCCATCAGGCAGTTTCCCTAAAAAAAGCTCAACCTCTTTCCTGAATCCTTAACTCTTAACCTTAATGAAAGTCTGATTCTTTCTTAAAGCCCTGCTTCTCCTAAAATTCTGCCACACATTTTCTACCAGAATATGGCCATTTGGTTTAGAACGTGGGGAAGGCCTCCCACTCCCAACACACAATGTCACTTTCAGAGCTGTTGCTTAATTCCCATATTTAATGAAACAAGAAACTTTACTATTTTAAGAACCAAGCCTTAAATCAATCCGCCTCCCCTCAGCTCATTTATAGATTGTTTATTCATTCAAAGCTGGCCCTAGTTCTGAGCCAATTCACTGTTTGGACTAATGATATATTATGCAATATCTTAGCCTGTCAGTGTCATGATCATTGCTCCTCCAAAGCTCTCCTCTTTGACCCTGACGGCAGCTTCCTGCCCTTTAGGTATTCTAGTCTCTTAATCTCACTATATCGGCTCCTTCATCCTGTGTCAACTATGGATCCAAAATCCCTCCAATTTGCCAGCTCCATCAACTCCTCTGGGTCTCCTTTGCCCACCAGGACCAGCTCTTATCACTTGCAGGACATTTGCCCCTCTACCTTCTTGTCACTCTTGGCAAAATCTAAATCCTGAATTGGTGCTGTAATTCTTAGTTCTATAGCAGCAAAGCTGAAAAATCATCTCAGCCTTCTGCTGCAGATTGGTGTCTCTGTTTCCAGTCTTAGCATTGCTGACAAGTACATTCCTCATAATCACCAAAGTAATCTATTTGAAAGCAGATCTGTCCATGTTACGCCTTTGATTAAAACACAATGGAATTGGGGCCAGTAGGGGTTATTTTGCTGGACTCCCACATGACCATGGTTAGAGTTTTGGACTTTAAATTCACACCAAGTGCATGTGGGCGCGTGCCCAAGATCCCAGGAAGAAAATGGAAGAGAAGGGATTGTAGTGTGGCCATTCACCCTGGGGGATTTTTCACTTTCCCTTTCATTTCCTGTCTCTCTCCCTCTGTTTTTCTCTCCCCCTCTCTCTTTCTGGCAAGTGCATGCCCCTAAGGCAAAAACCTCTAAAAAACAAATAAACAAGCAACAAACAAACAAACAAAATAGTGGAGGCTTTCCAAAGTCATGAGATGCTCCAGTAGTCTGGTTCTCCCATTCCTGGTCCTTGTCCTCTGTCCAGTTTAATCTCTTACCATTTGGGCTCTATGGTCCAGCACTCAACTTGTCACAGATCCTGGCACCTGCCAGGCTATGTTTCTCCATCTGAAGCCTTGCTCATGCTACCTTTTCTACCTGGAAAATGCATGCCCTTTCCCACCCTTTTCTGAAAATTTTCTTACTATTTGAATTGTAATTGAGATAACACCTTTTCCAATAAGCATCCTCTAACCCTGGAACTATCAAGGGTGCCCTCTTGCTGACCTCTGTGGTATTCTGTGTATGTGTCTATGGTTTATTCACACCATGGTCTCTAATCATCTATTCTTCTGTGTCTATTTACCCCTATGAAATGGAAGTCCTGGGACTGTTCACTGTTCATATTTTAATCACTAGGACACAGTGCTCCTGAAATATTTGCTGAATGAATACATAAATGAAAAATATGAATGCTCTAAAGATAAATCATGCTACATTTATTAACTTTTCATAAATAATACTGAAAGAAGTATTACACGTGACTGAAGACATAATGAACAACCCCAAACTGACATCTAAGTGAATTATTTAAAGAAAGTTTGATTGGTAAATGAGAAAGAAGTAAAATAGGCTTCTGATTATTTATTTATTTATTTTTTGGAGAGTTTTTTATTTTTTATTTTTGCTATAGGGCACGTGTGCTCGCCAGACAGACAGAGAGAGACAGAGAGATAGAAAGCGAGAAATCACCCCCCCGGGGGGATGGCCACGCCACAATCCCTTCTCCTCCATTCTCCTCTCGGGATCTTGGGCACGCACACACACGCGCCTGGCGTGAATTTTAAGCCACCGGGTCCGGGACGTGAACCGCGATCGACCACATGGGAGTCCAGCAACATAGACATTACACTAACTGCTGGTCCCTGATTATTTATTCTTTTTAAAAGAGGTTTTGCTGTAGGGTTCATGGACTGGAGAGAAAGAGATGTTAAGAGGGGAAGTAAGAAATTCCCACCCACCAGGGGGGATAGCCATGCTGCAATTCCTTCTCCTCCTTCTTCTGGGATCTTGGACACATGCACGTGTACACACACACACACACACACTGTGATTTTCTCTCTTTCTTTCTTTCTTTCTTTTTTTTTTTTTTAAGAGGTTTTTGTTATAGGGTGCATGCGCTCGCCAGACAGAGAGAGGACAGAGAGACAGAAAGCGAGAAATCACCCCCCGGGTGGATGGCCATGCTGCAATCCCATCTCCTCCATTCTCCTCTCGGGATCTTGGGCACACAAGCACATGTGCCCGGCATGAGTTTTTAAGCCACCGGGTCTGGGACGTGAACTGCGGTTGACTACGTGGGAGTCCAGTGACATAGCCATTACGCTAACTGCTGGTCTCCACACCCCGTGATTTTCAAGCTACCTGGTCCAGGACTCAAACTGCAGTCAGCCATGTGGGAATCCAGTGACATAACCACTATGCCATCTATTGGCCCCTGGCTTCTGCTTGCTTTTACTGCAGAATTTATTTAGTCATATATCATTGTTCCATTCATGTCCTATTATCTTGAAAAGTAGAAGTTACTTCTAACATGATTGCTAAGTGATGTGCCTTTATTTATTTATTTTTTTTTTGGAGAGGTTTTCACTATAGGGCGCGTGCGCTCGCCAGACAGAGAGAGAGAGACATAAAGACAGAAAGCGAGAAATCACCCCCCAGGAGGGATGGTCATGCCACAATCCCTTCTCCTCCATTCTCCTCTTGGGATCTTGGGCACGCATGCACACGCGCCCAGTGTGAGTTCTAAGCCACCGAGTCAGGGACACGAACCGCGGTCGACTACATGGGAGTCCAGTGACATAGCCATTACGCTAACTTCTGGTTCCCATGATGTGCCTTTTTTTTTTTTTTTATGCTATCAGCCGTTTCTAATTTTGGAGTATATAAATTTATTTTTCCTCTTCATTTGAGTGTTTGGCAGTGTAGTGTAAAGTCAAGTCTCTAAGAAATTCTAATATCATACCAAAAATTGATAGTATGTTAATTTAACTTAAATTCAGGCTATCTCGATAATTGATAGTATGTTAATTTAACTTAAATTCCAGCTGTCTTGATAATACAGTGGTTATGCACTGTGGATGGAAAGCTGGATTGCACATGGCTGGCCTCAGTTTGATGTAGTTCATGTGTGCGTATGCTCAAAATCCTGACGGGATGGAGAAATGGAGGAAAAGAGATTGCAGTGTGATCATGCCCCACTAGGGTGCGCTCACTCTCTCGCTCTCTTCTCTCTCTCTCTCTTTGGCAAGTGCACATACCCTCTGACAATAAAAAACAAACAAATTTTAAAATCCCTGAGCAGAAAACATTAAAAAAAAAAGTTAAATTCACCTCAGAAAAACTTTTCCAGGATTATGAAGCAGTAGGGCTTAAAAATTTTTTTCTTATTCATATGACTGAGAAGAATTTAATTATGACCTGGGTGTTTGAACAACTTATGTCTCTTTAACCCTTCATGTAGAAAGCTAAAGACCTTTACAGGTTTGAAAATTTAAATATACAATAAAAGAAGTCCTCTTTAAATAATTGCTAAACGGTAGACTAATAACCAAAATGAAAAATTTCAGGTGAGTCTCAGTTCCTTAAAATTCTTTCAGTTTTTGGGACTAGCAGTTAGCATAATGCCTATGTCGCTAGATTCCCACGTAGTCGACCGCAGTTTGTGTCCCGGACCCGGTGGCTTAAAACTCACACCAGGTACATGTGCGTGCTCAAGATCCTGACAGGAGAATGGAGGAGAAGGGATTGTGGCGTGGCCATCTCCGCTGGGGGGTGATTTCTCGCTTTCTGTCTCTCTGGGAAGCACACGAGCCGTATGGCAAAAACCTCTCCCCTCCCCTCCAAAAAAAAAGAAAGAAAAATTCAGTTTTTTTTTTTGAAAGATTTTAAGATACCATACTAATTATTTTGTCCTTGACTATAAGGAATCCCAATTTTGTTCATGGTACTTCATGGAATAAAGGTTTAATCAATCTTGAGAAATTATTATGCCATCCTAGCATGCAAGCCCTAAACATGACTTTTCCTTTTTCTGAATAACAGGAAAATCAAGCAAAATCTGTTCTGTTTCAGAATTTTCCCAAAGCGAGGCTGAAGTCTAAAATTAAATCTAAAAACAAATAAACAACAAATGACAGAAACATAAAAGAAGGTATAGAAAAGATGTGAAAGTACATGGAAAAACTCATGAGTATTTAAAGGATGCACAATTTTAAAGTAAAAATGTTTATAATGTGAATCTTTCAGTTTAAAATACTTTTTTACTAATGTCATCAGAGGCAATAATTTTCTGGAAGAAATGTTTTATGCAGTTCTGCATATAGAAGTTGAATATTATGCATAGGTAGGTTTGGAAGTGTGAAAAATATTCAAGCAATATAGGGAACACTTAATCATTTAGCCTCAGTAAATGATTATTTTGAAAGTATGATTTTCCAAATTAAAAAGGTCTCAGATTGCAATCTTAGAAATACTTTTAAAACATCTCCTAGATTAAATTATTCAAAACATTGACAAGTACCCAAATCTCTATAGTTCCAGCAAGAAAACAGAAGTGAGAATATCTAGGCATGGCTATTCATTTATGTAATGACTTCCCAAAGATTCTGCCATAAATTTTACCACTAAATTTATTCCAAATATTTGTATGCTTAAACAATGATGAATTATTGAGAACTTCATTTTCTTTTCTTTTTTCTTGAGAGATTTTTGCCAGAGAGAAAGAAAACAAGAAATCATCCCCAGGGGGATGGTCACACTACAATCCCTTCTCCTCCAGTCTCCTCTTGGGATTTTTTGAGCACACATGCACACGTGTCTGGCATGAGTTTCAGGCTGCTGGATCTGGGACTTGAACCGCAGTCGACTACGTGGGAGTACAGTGATATAACCATTATGCCACCTACTGGTCCCCAGAACTTCATTTTAACATGTTCTCTTTCTCAGAAAAAGGGATGGATGGATTGAGATCATATATATATTAAGTTCCCTTCTCTTCCATTGAGAAGGTATTATGAACATTTTAACATAATGAAAATTGCTGTAAATACAAAAAAGTGATACTTTTTTTGAAGAAAATCTTATAAGACTTACTTGGCTTCAGTATAATGTCTGGACACATCCCCATTCATCATTTTCAAATATAATTTTATTTTTTATTTCTTTTTCTTTTGTTTTGGAGAGGTTTTTGCTATAGGGTGTGTGTGCTCGCCAGACAGACAGAGAGAGACACAGAGACAGAAAGTGAGAAATCACCCCCCAGGAGGGATGGCCACGCTACAATCCCTTCTCCTCTATTCTCCTCTCGGGATCTTGGGCATGTACACACACGCGCCCGGCATGAGTTTAAGCCACTGGATCTGGGACTCGAATCACGGTCGACTACATGGGAGTCCAGCGACATAACCATTATGCTAACTGCTGGTCCGTCAAATATAATTTTATTTTTTAAGAATAATTTTCAAATTGAGAACTGCCCTTTTTAAAAAAAAAAAAAAAAAAAAGCTTCTTTCATGAGAGAAGGGAAACAGAGGGAAAGATGAGTACCACCAACTGGGTCTTCATGGTGTGATCTACACCCAGCCAGCTTTACAGGCACACGTGCATATACCCAGGAAGTACAAGGTGACCTCTGGATGTGAACCTGGGATCTCCCCATGTGGCATTAGCATTAAAGAGCATCACACTTCTGTGGTGTCACTGGATCTGGACCAGACCTTCTTTGTTAAGTTACTCTCTATGCCTGTCATGTAAAATGCGGAGGCACGTCTGTAAAGTATGACCTTTAGCTCTTAGAATGGACCCATTTAGAGAACCAGCAGTTAGCATAATGGCTATGTCGCTGGACTCCCATGTAGTCGACCTTGGTTCAAGTCCGGACCCAGTGGCTTAAAACTCACGCCGGGTGCGTGTGTGTGCGTGTGTGCGTGCCCGAGATCCCGAGAGGAGAACGGAGGAGAGGGGATTGCGGCGTGACCATCCCCCCGGGGGGGTGATTTCTCACTTTCTGTCTCTGTGTCTCTCTCTGTCTGTCTGGCAAGCGCATGCGCCCTATAGCGAAAACCTCTCCAAAAAAAAAAAAAAAAAAGAATGGACCCATTTAGAAAACAAACGCATCATGAGTAAATTGCAAATGCACACAGGAGAGGGGATAGTGTGATCTTCCTGAGGAAACCTGATGACATCTCAGTGTCTTGGTTGGTTTTTCCTCTGGTCTTCAGTTTAGTGCCAGACCCTGGAGACTGAGGTCCAACTGACCTTTTGGTGCTTGTGCTGGAGATCGGCAGGTAGTCGGTGACCGCGATGTACACGTACTGCTTGGCGTCATCGATCACGCTGTAGATGGCGTCTATGTCAAAGCTTCTGTTTTTAGGGCAAAAGAGTTTAGGGGAATTCTGTGAAGATACAAAAAACAAACTTTTAGAGTATTAAATTTTGGTGTCTGGAGATGTTTTTCCTTTCTTTGTTTTAAAAGATCTTGGCTTATAATTTTTTTTATAAATCTACTTTCTAGTCTTGATCAGATTAGACAGTGATATTTTCAGTCATATCAAAGTTGAGGAATGTAGAGATCAAGGTATGGTGGACTAAATCTCAAGTTCTGCCTTTTAAATCTGTTTTAGGCCTTTTACTTTAAAAAAATAGAATTATTTTACTTATTTAATTTTATTTATAATTTTTTATTTGACCAGAGAGAGAGAAGGAAAGCAAGAAAGCAAGCTATCAGGTCCAGGACTTGAACTGTGGTTGACCATGTGGGAGTCCAGTGACTTAACCACACACACACATGTGCACACACAGAGCAAGTATTTACACCAGAACTCATTTCCTTTGAAAGGTTATAGGATCATGCAAATGTTCAAGACACAAACATCTAAAAATCTTGTTTCTTTTTAATTCTTTTTTCTTCTTGCTCCAAATCTTTCAAGTCAGGAAGAAATATGTGTTTATTGTTGAGCAAGGGTCATCAATAAGTAGATAGGAAAAATACTGAGTTATTGAGACACATAAGTTAATCAGAATCAGAGAAGAATGTTCCAAAAGATTCAAGCAAAATTAAAAGAGGCAAATTATGCTGAAGTATTCTTCTCATGTTGCTTTAAGCAGTTTTCGTCTTTAAAATATGGTGTCTTTAGATGTAGTTGCTATAGAAAGGAAAAGATTTACTTTGGTTTTCTCATTACTTTTCTGCTAGACAGGATTGAAAATAGTGTTTCTCATAGTTCCTGTCTTACTCTGACTAGCATACACTATGGCAAATGTAGAAGTACAAATAACACAAGAGGCACTTAGTACCAAAAGGTTAAACAAATGGTTTCTGGAACTGCCTGGTATAAAAAACAGTACTGAGCCATTGGGACCCTCTTCACCAAGTCATATTCTGGAAGAGCTTTCTTCACTGCACTGGAAGGAATTCCCGCTCCAGCTTAGAGGTTTATGCAATGAAGCTGTGGGCCTAAGTGTCCATTCAAAAGGAGCAGAGGGGTAAGAAAGGCGCATTGAAGATCATACATTCTGCAGGGATCATTGTCTAGAAAGCTCACTTGGTAACAAGCAGGATATGCTTTTGATCAAGTGTCTAAAAGTTCAAATATCTGTTTTCATTAGGAACTTCCCAAATTTTATTGCATATTCAAAACTACATTTTGTTTTTAGTGAGGAACAAATTTTAGCAAGGAGTTAAAGGTGGCCTTTTTTGGGGGGGAAGGGGGAGAGATTTTTGCTATAGGGTGTGTATGCTTGCCAGAAGGACAGAGAGAGACAGAGAGACAGAAAGAGAGAAATCATCCCCCAGGGGGGATGGCCATGCTGCAATCCCTTCTCTTCCATTCTCCTCTCGGGATCTTGGGCACGCACGCACACACGCCTGGCATGAGTTTAAGCCATTGGGTCCAGGACTTGAACTGCAGTCGACTACATGGGAATCCAGCGACATAGCCATTATGCCAACTGTTTGTCCCCATGGTGGCCTTCTTTAAATTTGCTATTATCTTACAAGTTGGATACTGTACCTGCAATCTAGAGGAACAAGCATGGGTTTTGGTGATAATGGCCACCTTCTAGGATGTACAACTTGAGACATCTGGCATGACCCTTACATTTTTTGAGCCTCTTTATCCTAATGGGGTTAATAATGAGAACACACCTTCCTGCTGGCTTGCCTTTTTGGAGTGTTATTGCTCCAACCTATGTCATTTGGGTATACAAGTAAGAGATTGGCTGTTGCCTGGCTGGGTTCTGTGTCCCTCTCCTGTGCTTGCTTGCAAATATTTGCTCAGCAAATATTCCTAAGTGCCTGACATGCTCCAAGCTCTGGTCTAGGCACTTTGTAGACGTGAGTGATGGAGATAACATCCCTGCTTTGTGGAGCTTCACTCTAGTGCATGTTACATGGTCTTGCATTCTTCTGTCTGTGTTTCTCCACTAGCTTGTGAACTAGTATATCTCTTGAACCTTGTGCTAGGCACTTTTTATATGCCCGATGACTATTTGTAGAACAAATGTGAAAGTGCTTCCTAAATGAATGTTAGAGTTTTAACCTCCAATCTCTACTTTTGGTTGAAGTTGCTTCATTATGGCGTTTACATATATGTCAAAATAGATCTTCATTAGCATTTACCTGGCTTATTGTTTCCTGTTTCTGTTGTCTGACACAGTGTCTAGAACATGGCAGATGCTCAATGTGTTTATTAAGAAAATGCAGGATTATTTGTAGCAGTCCTCCTGCACCATTGTGTCCCAGGCAAGTTCTAGGGTATTCTACTTTTAAATACAGTGCCTGGATATGCTAATGGTTTAACAATATTTGTTCACGGGGCCAGATGGTATTATAGCAGTGAAATACAACACTCTATAAGGTCATCCCATATGGGAGGGTTTCCAGTTCAAGTCCAGAGACTTTCCCAAATATACCAGGTGTTCATGTGACGATGATGTGGGGTTGGCTGAAAGCTAAAGAGGTTGATTATGCAACCAAAACATTGTAAAGGGTGCTGTCACTCTGTCCCAGAAATAAATTAGAAATAAATTTTTAAAAAATGTTTGAAGAGGGACCAGCAGTTAGCATAATGGCTATGTCGCTGGACTCCCACGCAGTCGACCACGGTTTGAGTCCTGGATGTGGTGGCTTAAAAAAAACTCACGCCAGGCGCGTGTGCGTGCATGCCCAAGATCCCAAGAGGAGAATGGAGGAGAAGGGATTGTGGCGTGACCATCCTCCCTAGGGGGTGATTTCTTGCTTTCTGTCTCTATGTCTCTCTCTGTCTGTCTGGCGAGCACACACGCCCTATAGCAAAAACCTCTCAAAGAAAAAAAAAAAGCTTGAAGAATAAATTAATAGATAACAATGTAAGGGTGATCTACTAGTCTGGCAGAAGTTTATTTCTCACCATTTGATTAGAAAGAAAGGTATTGACTTTCCCTCTTAGCCCTTCTGAATTATGCTATGTATTTCTTTATTCCATAGTAAAGTAGGAGCATGAAAATACAATTCCTCTTTAGCAAGTTAGTTTTGTGATGATCTTTTAGTAATCAGAAGTTCTTTAGGCGCCTCACTTCTGGGTTAATCTAGATTTCTCTCTTAGATTAATTTATCTTCATAAATGCAAGTAATTCATTTTGCATACTCATTAAATATTTGCCTTATAGAAATGTTAGCAGGTTTCTGATTCATTTTGTAGTAATTTCCTGGCATTTAAAAAGTTCATATTTTATTTCTAGAATATATACATTAAAATGTAATTAAACATGAAAAAAATGACACAAGGAAAGGGAGAAAATATTTGCAAATCACATATCTATTAAGGGACTTGTACCCAGGATATATAAAAAATTCTTACAATGCAATTAAAAAATAATTTAATTAAAAAATAGGCAAAAGATTGATATTTTTCCAAGCAATATATACAAATGACCAATAAGCACATTAAAAGGTACAGACAAAACCACAATTAAATGCTAATTCACACTGACTAGGAAGACTAAGTAAGACAGAAAAATAAATGGCAAGGATGTAGGAAGAAGTATTGTTAGAGGGACAGTAAAATGGTACAGTCAATTTAGAAAATAGTTTGGCAGGTTCTCAAGATGTTTAACATAATTTACCATATTACCCAGTAATTCCACTACTACATAAACCCAAAATAATTAAAAACAAGTATTTAAATAAAAACTTGTACATAAATGTTCATAACTTCACTATTTATGATAACTAGAAAAGTAGAAGTATCCAAATTTTCACCAACTGATAGAGGGATAAATAAATTGTGGCATGTCCAAACAATGGAATGGTCCTTTGCCATGAAAAGAAATTAAGAAAATACTGACCCATGTTACAACATGGATAAACCTGGCAAACATTATGCTAGCTGAAAGAAACCAGTCAATAAGCTTATCTATTGTATTATTCCATTTAAATAAACTGTCCAGAAAAAGCAAATCCATATGAGAAATTAGATTCGTGGTTGGAAAGGGATGGAGGGAAGGAGAAAATGGAGAGGAACTGTTAATGAGTGTGGGATTTTTCTTCACAACAAAGAAAATCTGATGCTGGAGATGTTTGCAAAACTCTGTGACTATACTAAAACCCACTGGGTTGTACACTTTAAAAGGTTGAGTTGCGGGGCTGGCAGGTGACATGGAGGTTGAGGTACTGGACTCCCACATAGTCAACTACGGTTTAATTCCTGGATCTGGTGACTTGCTTTCTTACTTTCCCTCTCTCTTTCTGGTCAAATTAAAAAAATGATAATAACAAATCTTTTTTTAAAAAGGGTGAGTTGTATGATATGTAAATTATATCATAATAAAGCTGTTAAACCGTAATTAACAATATACACTGGAGCTTCTAAAATATGGTATTTTCCCACAGTAACACTGGGTTCTATGCAATGTCTGCCCTCACTCACTAAATATATGTTTACGTGAGTGATGGGTGAATATATTGAAAAGTAAGCCACAAGAAATGAAGTCTGTCTAGTACTTAGATAAATAAAAACAGGCCTTTAGCTAAGTAGTATTTATCTTAGAAAGCAAATATATTATCATAAGGGCCCTAAAGAGAAATCTACAAGATAGAAACTCAGGCAACTATCATTCCCACCTTTCCTAATTTCAATAGGAAAAGTAAGAAAAAAATTAGACTATTTGGCCCCACGTTACTAGAATCACATAGTTAAGCTGAGTGCCTCTTTGTGTTCCATGAAAAAATTAGAAATAATCCATGTATACTTTTTTCTACTATAATTTTTAAACATTTTATTTTTATTTATTTTATACATTCAATCACTATACATCACTTAGCTTGTAAAGTGAATTTACCCAACATGAAGACACTTCACACCAGTCCAGTTGAGGATACTATACATGTTATTATCAACAGATAATCATTAATTTTGGTGTTCCATAAATGTCTTCTCTCTGTTTTTCTCCTTGATTTCTTTCCTCATACTCTCCCCCTTCTCCCACCCTCTTCCCACACTGTCTCCAGTATCCCTAACCATTTTCCAAGCTTCCATATTATCTAATATTTCAGTTTCTGCTATAGAATGTGGACAGTCGGTATGTTAAGAAGAGACACACAGTGTCTCTCTTTCATAGCTGTGCTTGCTTCACTTAGCAGTAAATCTTTCATATTTGTCTACTTTCTATTAAATGCCAGGATCTTGTTGTTTTTTATGGCTGAACAGTATGATCTTTTTTTTAAAAAATTTTTAATTTTTTTTTTTTTTATGGCTGAACAGTATTCGGTAGAGTACATGTGCCACACATTTTCAATCCAGTCATCTGTTTGTGGACATTTGGGTTGGTTCCATGTCTTAGCAATTGTGAACATGCCACAGTAAACATATATGTACAAGTATTTTTCTGACTGAGCATTCTTCTATCCTTTAAGTAGGTACCCAGCAGTGGAATTGCTGGATCATATGGTAGTTCTATTTTTAGGTCTTTGAGGAACCTCCATATTATTCTCCACAGTGGATGAACCAATTTACATCCCACCAACAGTGTAGGAGGGTTCTCCTTTCAGCATACCCCTGTCAGCACTTATCTTTTTTTTTTATCTTAGTCATTCTGACTGGGGTTAGGTGGTATCTCATTGTGATTTTGGTCTGCATCTCCCTTATGATGAGAGATGTTGAGCATTTTTTCTTGTGCTTTTTGGCTTTTATATGTCTTCCTTAGAGAGTTTGTTCAGCTCATTTTCCCATCTTTTAATTGGGTCGATCTTTTTACTGGGGAGGGGACTGGTAAGCCCTTCGAATTCTCTGTGTATTCTGGTTATTGGTCCCTTATCTGAAGCATAGTTTACAAAAATATTCTCCTGTTCTGAGGGTTGTTAATTCTCAATAATTACTGTGTCTTTTGCCGTGCATAAACTTCTTAATCTGAAGTAATTCCACTTGTCTAATTTTGGATTATTGCCTGCACTTTGGTGTCTTATTTAAGAAGTCTTTGCCTACTTCAATGTCTCCCAGAGTTTCTCTAGAGTTTTCCACCAGTAATTCTATAGTTTGAGATCTTAGGTTTATATCTTTGATCCACTTTGAGTTGATTTTTTGTTAATGGTGAGAGATAGGGGTCCAAATTCATCTTTCTGCAAGTGGATACCTAGATTTTCCCAGCATCATTTGCCAAAGAGGTTTTTCTTTTCCTGTTGGATTGGCTAGTACACTTTGTCCAAAGCCAGTTGGCTGTATGTTTGGAGGTTTATTTCTGGGGTCTCTATTCCATTCCATTGGTCCACATGTCTGTCTTTGTGCCAATACCATGCTGTTTTGATGATCACAGCTTTGTAATATATTATGGGGTTAGGTAGTGAGATGCCTCCTACTCCACTCTTCTTGTGCAGGATTGCTTTGACAATATGGGGTCTTTGATGGTTCCAGAAAATTCTATGATTGTCTTTTCTAGATCTGTAATGAATGCCTCTGGTGATTTGATTGGCATTGCATTAAATATGTAGATTAATTTGGGTAAAATTGCCATTTGATTACATGAATTCTTCCATCCAACACTGGATGTCCTTCCACTTTTTTGTGTCATTTCAATTTCTTTTTTAAGATTTTCATAGTCTTCTTTGTAGAGGTCTATACTTATATTATAATTTTTATTTTAAACTATGCTATGTTATCAATGATCTAAAACCTAATTGGAGAATGATTTTCTTAAGGTCTTCAGATACTCTTTTTGTGTGTGTTCACTTCAGTCTTGGGTCTGTCAGTTTATGAAAGTACAATTAACTGTTTTATAACACATATATCAAATTTAAATACATGTTTTGGCATTTGTTTGACATATATTACTAATAAAACTGTATGCATTCTGGAACTTCCCCTTAGTATTAACTAATGAAACAAATCTAACATTTACTGTTGTTTATAGAGAGCACCAAGTGATACACTAGGAATACTAATGATGGAAATACTGTGTATGATATTCAGTCTTATAAAAAAGTGGGAAAGATGTTATAAACAGTTAGAAGAAGAAGACAAATGCTATAATAGATGTGAGACCATGGAACTCTGGCTAAATTATACTAATTCCAATAACAATGATTTTATGACATTTTTATACCATAAGATTTTATACCTTTTCAGAAATGGTATTCAATAAGTATCTGTGGAATTGAAATTCATAGGTAAGCTTGCTATTATTCATAGGAAACAGGAAACAAAACAACAAATGAAATGGAAAAATATATAAGACTTACTGAAGAAATGTTTTGTAACTCATTTTGTGGCAAACTTTTTAATAGAAAATCAGTTTTTGGGTCAACCACATAGCATAGTGGTTAAGAGAGAGACAGATCCAACATGGCCTACCAGGTAGAATCCACTCTGCCATCTCGCTCTCTCCCTCTCTCTCTCATCCTTCCACATGCAAAAGCAACTTCTAAATTTGTCCTAGCATACAACAAAGACTTTGCACTTTATATTTAACTAAAGGCCTAAAGCCCCTCTCTCTGTTGTTTATTAACTTTAGAATCAACAAAGGAGAACACCCTCCCTTTTTAAGGATCATATCTTAAATTTAGGCAACAACCATAAATTTCTAGGATTTAAGTTGTAAATTCAAAATCCTGCACTTATCCCAAATTCTTTAATTCACCTATTTCTCGCTTCCAATTTGTTCTTCTTGATCTGGACAAACAAGTCCCCTTTGCCTGGGGATATAATGCCACTCTGATACCATCTGGATTAAAAGTTCTTGACAAATTTCCTATTGGTGCTTATCTACAAATTGGCAATATTATCTAGCTGGTCTTATATGGTCATCTTATTATTATTTTCTTTTTGAGAGGTTTTTGCCATAGGGCGCGTGCGCTCGCCAGGGAGACAGAGAGATAGAAAGCGAGAAATCACCCCACCAGGGGGGATGGCCACGTCGCAATCCCTTCTCCTCCGTTCTCCTCTTGGGATCCTGGGCACACATGCACATGCACCCGGCGTGAGTTTTAAGCCACTAGGTCCAGGACGCAAACTGCGGTCGACTACGTGGGAGTCCAGCGACATAGCCAGCGCTAACTGCTGATCCCTTATATGGTCATCTTGAGATGAAATGAAAAGTTGTATATGAAATGATTTTGTGAGTAAAATGAATGAAATATGCTAGTATGCAATGTGCAAATCATTAATGTGCTCTTGAGCTCTATGCATAGAGGAAAAACAAAACTTTAGCTCCATTTGATGAAAAGCCTTCATCAAATAAGCCCTGCTATTCACATTTGTGTGAATCTGTTAAGACAAAAAAATTTCCTTTTTTCTTTCTGTTGTTATATTTCTAAAATTTCAGATTGTGTTTTTATTTGAATAGTCAAAAAAGATATCGTTCGCTCCTCAAGAAAATGCTCTTTAGTGACAAAAAGCTCTTTAGTGATATAAATAAGTTAAAAATCACTTATTCCAATCAAGGGAGAAATAACAATGTTAAATTGGGAGCATAGTTTGTCGAAGTTTCTCTGAACATCAAGATTAATTCAGAAACTTGATTAAAATCTAACTTCTAAGGTCTTGCCCCAGATATAGTGGATTATATCCTGTGGATAGGGGTAGGGGTGGGACTATAAATCTTCACTTTATACAGAATCACTAGTTAATTTGTGAGTGTATATTCTAAAGTTTGAGGTCTAGGACTGCAGGCCCTAGATATTTACATTGCCTATTCTTGGTAACACTGCTGGTTAGCTATGGTGTGGGCAGCGCAGTGGTGGAAAGGGTATATGAGGTAGGGAGTATGAGTAGGTGGTGTTCAGGGAAGTCAGAGGTTGGGAGCTGTGCAAGGAGCCTGTCCTGTTAGGTGGACCTTTTGCCTTCCAACCCTAGTCAAGTACAATGGCTTGCTTTTGTCCATTTTATACACTGGGATTCCTAAAGATTTGTCCCATTAGAGGATTCTTCTGCTAAAAGCAAGTCTGACAATCATTGATGTAGGGGATCACAAGGGTAATAATCTTTGGTGTCAGAACACCTGAGTGCTATCTCTCTCCTGGAACGTCCATCTGATGGACTTGATGCTAATGGACAAGCTTCAATACATTCACTTGTGAAATAATCCCCGTCCCCTGCCTACCTTAAAGGATGACTGTGGAGATCAAATCCGATAGCTCAAAGGGTCTGAAATTAGGAATGCTCATTAAGATTTATTATTATGGACAGTCTGTGATTGAGGAAAAGAAAGGATATATTTTTAATTTTTCGAGGGATGAGATAGAACCAATTTGCCTAATATATTTTTTTGACCAATACAAGTTCACTCTCAACCATTCCAACTTAGTAAGGAGCCCGGGAGGAAGATGGAGAGGAAGGAGAGGAAAAAGAGGACAAACAACTCACCGACACAAACGCTTGAGATTTGGTTTCATTCAGCTGAAGTTGCAATTTCTTTTCATTGTCATAGACTCCATAGAGTCTCTTGGACCAGGTCTGAGGTACTCTGCTCTTGAATTTTAATGAACTATATAAAGCAAAAATTCTCTGTAAATCTAGGACCAGGCAGCTGCAGTTGTAGAAGATGACACCGAGTTCTTTCATCTGTGAAATTAAAATTGAAAGCATCAGTGCCATGAGTGTGTGATGGTGTTTTCAGAGAGAAAAAGAACATAAAAAATGCAGCAGTGGTGATTTTCTTTTTTGCATTTGTTGTTACAAAGAAGCATGAAGATATAATCACATTATAATTTATAGAAGTGATACATTATAAAAATGCTTACATATTTAAGTAGAACTTTTGCTTGCCTTCTGTGTTTGGCTCTACCAGAACTTTTTTTTTTTTTTTTTTAAACAAAGATTTTTGCTATAGGGCATGTGTGCTCACCTGAGAAAGTGAAAAGTCACCCCCCCAGGGAGGATGGTCACACCATAATCCCTTCTCCATTCTCCTCTTGGGGTTTTGGGCATGCATGTACATGTGTCTGGTGTGAGTTCCAAGCTGCCAGTTCCATGACTCAAACCATGGTTGACCATGTGGTCCAGCACCTTAACCACTATGCCACCTCCTGGCCCTTCTAACAGATAATTTTTCCATATTTATCTACATTTTTTTTTCTTTTTTGGAGAGGTTTACGCTATAGGGCACGTGCGCTCGCCAGACAGACAGAGATATAGAGACAGAAAGCGAGAAATCACCCCCTAGAGGGGATGGTCATGCCACAACCCCTTCTCCTCCATTCTCCTCTCGGGATCTTGGGCATGCACGCACACACGCCTTGCGTGAGTTTTAAGCCACCGGGTCCGGGACGCGAACCGCGGTCGACTATGTGGGAGTCCAATGACATAGACATTATGCTAACTGCTGGTTCCCTTTATCTACATTTTTCATGTTGATACAATAGTATTCTCTTTTTTTCATGAATCCATAAATTATGCAGCAAGAAAATGTCTGACTTTGGGAACCAGCAGTTAGCGTAACGACTGTGTCGCTGGATTCCCACGTAGTCTACCGCGGTTCGCGTCCTGGACCTGGTGGCTTAAAACTCACGCCAGGCACGTGTGCGTGCGTGCCCAGGATCCTGAGAGGAGAATGGAGGAGAGGGGATTGCGGAGTGACCATCCCCCCTGGGGGTGATTTCTCGCTTTCTGTCTCTATATCTCTGTCTGTCTGGCGAGCGAACGCGCCTTATAGCGAAAATCTCTCCAAAAAAAAAAAAAAAAAGTTTGACTTCAATTAGAGTGAATAGAATGATTACATTCACAGATTGTGGAGTTAGACTGCATAGAATTAAATTTATCTCCCCAACTTTCTAGCTGGGTGACTTTGGATAATATCATCTCTTGGTCTCAGTTCTTTCTTTTATAATATGGAGAAAATAGTGTTTATTTCATATAGTTGCTATGCGACTTAATGTAATGGATACATTTAAGGCTAGAACAGTGCCTATCACATGGTAACCACTAAACGTATGTTAGCAATTGTTAGTCTTATGAACATTACACAAGCTTTAAGAGTTACAGAGCAGTAGACTCTCACAATGCAGAGACAGCACAGATTATTCTGTCCATCTCCCTCAAAACACAAATGAGAAAAATAAAGTTCACACAGATAAGTAAAAACACTCACTCCAAATTAGATATTTGCCAGTGATAAATTAAGATTTTGAATACAGGCAGGTAAATTAAAAATTTGAATGCAGGGAGGAAAAGAGGGAAAAGGAAGATGGGAGAAGGGTAGCTGTTCAACTATACCCAGGAACATTGCTGTACTGGCTTCGTTCAAGTCCTGTATCCCTTTATGAAAATTACAGATGATTTTTCTTCAACGAAACTATACAAAACTATCCAGTCATAGTAGAGCAGTGCATAAGTGTACATGTTTTACATGACCTGTACACCCAGTGAGGGATTTATTAAGAACTTGGCTCTCTGGGGACCTAGGGTCCACTGATGTAAAATTCCCTTGCTGTGCCTTCTTTCAGCCTCTATTCAAGATCCCTTTCTTAGGGTTATACGAGAGCTCACCCACCATGAATACACCTGCCTCTGCTTTCCCCCTAAGACTCAGTGCAATGTGTCATAGAGACATCTCCATATTTGTCTGTATAGGTTTATCATCATCTTATCAGCTCAACAGTGACTTTGTGGAGACAAATTAAATTTCCTCTCTGTTGCTATATGCCATGGAATATATAGATGCAAGTTATTTAATCCACCTATGGGCCTCTTTCTATTTTTTCTAATGCAAAAAATAATGCAATGAACATCATGGTACAATATTTATTTCTTTCTTTACTTTTTTTTAAAAGAGATTTTTGCTATAGGGCGCATGAGGTCTACTGGAGAGACAGAGATAGAAAATGAAAAATCACTCCCCAGGGGGGATGGCCATGCCATCATCTTTTCTCCATTTTTCTCTTGAGATTCTGGGCACACACACACACACATGTGCCTGGTGCCTGGTGGGTCCAGGACTTGAACTGTGGTCAATAACATGGGTGTCCAGTGACATAACCACTATGCCATTTGCTGGTCCCAGTGCAATATTTCTTTACTGTAGATCCCTAGACCTCAATGCACAAATACATTAAGGACAATTAGAGGTTAACAAAGTTGAAAGAGGGACCAGTTGTGATGTAGTGCTTAATGTATCTAGATCCCAAGTGGCTGACTGGGCGGTTAGAGTACAACTGAGTGGCTAGAGTCCCAGTCCCAGCAGCCTGAGAAACTTGGGACCAGCAAGTTAGCGTAATGACTATGTCACTGTACTCCCATGTTTGACTGTGGTTTGAGTCCTAGACCTGGTGGCTTAAACTCATGCCAGGTGCGTGTGCGTGCTTACCGAAGATCCCAAGAGGAGAATGAAGGAGAAGGGATTGTGGCGTGGCCATCCCCCCAGGGGGCGATTTCTCGCTTTCTGTCTCTCTGTCTCTCTCTATCTCTCTGGTGAGTGCACGCACCCTATAACAAAAACCTCTCAAAAAAAAAAAAAAAAAAAAAAAAAAAAAAAAAAAAATTAAAATCCCAAAAGAAGGAGAGGAGGAGGAGTAGAGATTGCAGCTTGATCCCTCCTTTCTCTCTGTCTCTCTCTTCCTTCCTTTCCCCCTTTCCTCTGGTGAGCATATGTGCCTTCTGGCGGATGAATAAATAGAGTGAAAGGAGATAGAGTGGAGAGTGCATGTCACATATATATAAAGGTACTGAGGCTGGGCCTTAGTCGGTGTGGCTGAACCTGTGCTAGAAGGGAAGAATGTGTATATGTGTGTAAGTGTCTAAATATTGTTATTCTAATGGCAGCAGTCTAACTGGAGGGACAGGGTATCAGATCCCTGAGACTTTTTTGTAGGGCCAAGCAGTTTGACTCTTATCCTGAAGCTTCATGGGGATATGCCAGTGAGGCGAGGGTATGGCCAGGCTGTGGGTTGAATAGGTCCCACGGGCTGTGATATGGAAAAGAAGAAAAAGAAAGATGGGAGAAGGGCAGCTGGGGAAAGGGCATTCAGATCCCTCTCTTTTAAAAAATTTTCTAGAAGACATGTACACGCACTGGAGAGAGAGGTAGAGAGAGAGAGAGAGAGAGAGAATGAGAAAACATTCTTCCCCAATGGAGAATGCTTATGCCACAATCCCTTTTCCTCCATCTCTCTCTCTTTTGGGGTCTCTGGGCACATGTGCACACCTGCCTGGCATGTTTTTCTAGTCAACTTGTCAAGGACTTGAACCAAGCAGTTAGCTATGTGGGATCAAGTCACCTTAACTATCATGCCATGGGCTGTCTTATTAGGCCTCTCTTCATTAGCTCCATGGGTTCTTCACTAACATTATATCTATACTATGGAAAAAAGAATTGATCTCCTTCAAAGAATAATTAGAAAGCACCCCCACCCTCCATGTAGCATGGTCATGCAGCAATTCTTTGTCTTCGATCTCTCTCTCCTTTCAGGATTTTGGGCACACACACAGATGCACCAGGCGTATTTTCAAGCTGCCAGTTCCAGGATATGAACTATGTAGTAGGATTCAGCTGCCTTAATCAACAAGTCATCCTATACCCTAATCTTTATGTAGAGGTTATGCCCTCTTGGTTGAGGCTGGGGGCAGATCAAAGCCAACAAAGCCAACAACTGATTGTAGAACAAAGCTATTGCCCCTACAGCTACTCTCCACTGACTGTACTCATATGTAGAATGATACTCATTTTTTAAATCACTTTTTTAATTGCCAGAGGGTATGTGTGATTTCTAGAGAGAGACAGAGAGAGGGACAAAACACCCTGACAAGATTTTGGGAATACACACACACACACACAGGAATTTAGTATATTTTTCAAGCTACCAGGGCCAGGATTATGAACCATGGTTGGCAGTGTCAGATCCAGCCCTTCCTCCCCCACCCCCAAGCACTTGGCTATGGGGATGGCTAGAGAATGTTATTAATGAAGCAGTCATAGCATCACTGCAAGCTCTCTATATCTGAAGAAAGACATCTGCTCTTCAACATACGACAAGATTATTCTGGACAACTATTATTTTGAAAATTAACAACCATAACAGTGCCAGGGTAGCAATTCTGACAGATAATGCCAGGATGTGGAGCCCAGGAACAAGAGAACAATATGACCTATTTAGGATACGGTGAGTTATATAGAAAAGGCTCTGGAGACAGACTAACCCCACTATGGACAAGATATTAACCTCCTTACTTTGTCTGTAAATGGTATATATTTATACATCATGGAATTGCTTTTGAAGAATAAATGACAAGTTGGATGTAAAACATTTAATTCAGTGCCTGGCTTAAACAATGTTAACAAATGGAAAAACTAGAAGCATAACATAAAAATGCTTATTTAATGGCACCATAATTATGTTTGTCCCTGTAGGTATGATCAGATGGAAGGAAGCATATTTATGAGCATTCTTGGCATTTTTCATTCTCCCAAACTCTCCATATGTACCGTTTATCACCATCAAGATGCAAGTGGGCACTGCCTCCCTAGCATTCTGTTTAGACTCTTTCCAGCGACTAGTATTCTTAATGACTATTCTAAACACTGAGTGTTCCTATTCCCATTGTGTAAACTAAGCTGCTGAGCTGTGAGCTTTTATCTGCAATCCTGACATCATTCTGCTACATAGCTGCATTACAGCTTGAGTCTGAAAGCTTGGAAGAAGCCAAGCCCTGTTCTCTAGAGATGTTAAAAGAACTAAGTTTCCTTTGAATATACTTCATCTCTACACCAGAATGACTCAAGCTCATTTCTACCTATATATTGATTCAGGATGCTGTTGAAGATAGAAAAAAAGAATCTCGCCTTTGCTCTACAAATTTTTCCACTCAGAACAATACTCAGGACAGGTTTATGAATAAACCTTGAAAGGCCAACAATGAAAAAAAATAGAAGTTTGAGCTTCTGATAAGTTTCCATATCTATATTAGCAAAGGAAAAAAAGCTAAAGTTCTGATTGTTTAGCTGAGGCA
>NW_006160045.1:1820328-1878572 GCF_000334495.1 Tupaia belangeri chinensis
GATTGTTGAGCTGAGCCATTCTTGAAGTGGCTGCAGCAGTAAAACAAACTTACCTGCCAGAGACCAGCCCTCTGCCTGTTGGATCACTCAGCCTCGATGGCTGGGGACCTGTCACAAGGCATACTGGTGGGATATTCCAAATTTTCAGTTCAGTGAAAAATAAGTTTAATTGATTGACTGAATGGCTAGTTGAATAAAATCTTCAAAAAGCTAAATTTATCAGCTAATTATTCTTTGAAGGAGATCAATTCTTTTTTCCATAAAGTGGGTATAATGTTAGTGAAGAACCTGCGGAGTTAAGAGAGGCCTAATGAGACAGCCCAAGGAATGACAGTTAAGGTGGCTGGATCTCACATGGGTGACTGACTGGTTCAAGTCCTTGACTGGTTGACTTAAAGAAACATTAGGTATGTGTGCACATGTGCCCAGAAACCCAAAAAGAAAGAGATGGAACCATATGATCCAGCAATCCCACTCCTTGGTATCTACCCAAAGGACAGAAGAATACTTAATCGGAAAAATGCTTGCACATCGATGTTTATTGCGCCACTATTCACAATTGCTAAGTCATGGAAACAACCCAAATTGCCCACAAACAGATGAATGGATAGAAAAACTGTGGCACATATACTCAATGGGATACTATTCAGCCATAAAAAACAACAAAAACCTGGCTTTTGACAGAAAGTGGAAGAATATGGAAGATTTACTGAGTGAGGAAAGCCAGGCTATGAAGGAGAGACATTGTATGTCCCCACTTAATATATACTGAGTATCTGCGCTCTATGACTGAAACTGATTGACTAACAGTTATACAAACACAAGAGATGGGTGTGAATGCCACATGTGGTGTGTGTGGAGGAGTGGGGCCTAAGGAAGGACATTTGGAGGAGGGATACGGAGGCAGAGCATTGATGGGATGGGGAGGTCCAGATATAATGTGTATGAAAGAGGAGGGTCTGAGGAAGGACATTTGGGAGAGGAACAGGGAGGTAAAGCATTAATGGCACAAATAAATGTATTATCTGCTGAAGATATTTTATAGTTTTATCAACTGTACTAGAGAGAAATGTTCACCTTTTGAAATATCCATTTTGTAAGCCAAATAATAATGTGGTTGAATGTATAAAAGAAAATGAAATAAAAAATGAAAAAAAAATTAAATTAAGAAATAATTCTTTAAAAAAAAAGAGATGGAGAAGGGGTTGTGGCATGAGCATTCTCCATCTGAGGAGGATGTTTTGTTACTTTCTCTTTCTCTCTGTCTCTCTCAGCCTCTCTCTCCAGTGAGTACACATGTCCTCTGGCAAATTTTGAGAGGCTTAAGTTCTCAAAGACCTGGAGTATTCTGCCAAAATGGTATTAAAAGGGTACTATTTTATTTAAAACTTGAGTTCTATCCATAGTTCCATTTTGTACCATAGACCAAGACATTATGAAGTGTGGAAGTCCTCGGTAGGAGTATTTGGACTTCATGTAATCCAGGACATGCAATTAAGCTACTGCATAGAAAGAAAATAACAGAAGCAGTAATGATTTATGATAGTGATCTCTGTGTTCCAGGTGCTATTGTAAACATGGTATGTATCAGCATTCTCTCAAACTTCACAATAACCTATTTCAGGTAAGAAAATTGAAGGACAGAAATTAAGAAACTTACCCCGATGCTCAGGAGGTAAGCAGAGAACCCATGACTGGACATTCCAAGACTGGTTTAATATTTCATCTTCAGAAGAATTATTTACAGAGTAAAGCACCTGGAATACTAGAAGTTTCTTGTGGGTGATAACCACATCTAACTGTTTATGTATGTGTCTTCTTTTTTCTGCCCAGGTATTCAGGTTTTGATACAAAAGAAGAATTAGGGAAAACATAAAGTTAAATTAAAAATGTTTTATTTATTTCTTCAGAATTAGCAAAAAGCATTTGTCAAAGGAAATGCAGAATGGGATGCATATGATCCTTTTTAGCTTGAACACACTAGGCAGCATAAAAAGAGACGGGCTAGTTTTGGTGGTTGGCGATGTGGAAGCCAGGCAGGCATCTGATGGATGCTCTTGTCAGCAGAATGGGGAGAGGAGAGGCATTAGCATCCCTTGTGACTGTAATTCAGAATAATTAATACAATTTAGCCTAACCATGGCTCAATTTATCATTTATGGATGTCTGGTCGGTTGTTTTCATGATTATATAGAAATGCGAACAAGTATTTCTTTAATTTTCTTGACAAAGACAAAAGAACCTGCAACTGTGAGCAACTAAGATGCATCCAGTTAGTAGCTGATTTATATTCTGAGTTACTGCAGGAAATTTAATTACCAGAAGCTCTAACTTGATTTTGTTTCTGCCTTCAAGGTGAAATTTTTGTTACTGGGAATAGAAAATAAAAAATTGAATCTTGGGCATTCAAAGACAGCCTCCTGCCTAGAAATGTACTTACTTTCCTGCCCTTTCACTCCCACAGTAGGTGGCTTAAACCACTCAACGTCTTGATGTCTTATTTTCCACATTTACCAAGTGGGAGCAATAATACTTGCCAGAAAGAACATGACTAATTGAAGCAACAGGAGAGAATCTAAGAATCTTAGAGAATAGCTATTTCAACCTTATTTCAAAGTTAAGGAAACTGAGGTTCCCAAAGGGGAAGTGACTTGTGAAGTTACTGAATAATGTCTTGTGATTTAAGGTCCTGGTCTCCTATGCTCCTTAAGACCATGCAAATATAATACAGCATTCATTTGTAGGATGATTTAGGAATGTTGCTCCCTCCCTCTCCTATCTTCCTTCCTCTCTTTCTACCTTCTCTCCCTTCCTTTCTTCCTTTGTTTAACTTTAATAAAGGCTTCATCTTTTACAAGGATCTGAAACTTTCCTGAGTACCATTATTAATTTGACACCTTTGACTTCTGGCTATAAGGAATTCATGCAACAATTTCTTAGCATTATTTAGACAAAGGGAAATCAATAGATAACTGATGAAACTATCTGGAGGTTAGTGGGAAGACTTTAAGGGATGGAGACTGAGAGTAGAAATATATTTTAGTTAATTTTTTTTCCTGGAGTGCTTTCATTTCATTCTGCTTCCTTAGGAGAGTTGAAAATGATTTCAAAATGCCACCATGACTTTTGCTTCAGCCCTGTTTTATGTCTTGTTTTTAGTGAGCAATGAGGAAGTTAAGATAGTTCCCATTTCAGTTGATTGTATTTGATCCCCTTTCAGCCTCCTGGGAAGGTTTATTCTCTTTTAACAAAATGCTGGACCAGACCTGAGTGACTCCATTTTCCTCTTTTTTTTTTTTGATTCACTTTTATTTATTAATTTATTTTTATTTATATTTTTATTATTATCCATATATTAAATCGCTATACATCATTTAGATTGTGAACAGACTTTACCCAGCATGATATACACCTCAGTCCAGTCCAGTTGAAACCACCATACACACCTACACATCCATAGAGTGCTGACAGTTGGTATATGTTAAGTGGAGACACGCAATGTCTCTCTTTCATAGCCTGACTTGTTTCACTCAGCAACAAATCTTCTGTATTTGTCCACTTTGTAACAAATTCCAGGACCTTGCTGTTTTTTATGGCTGAATAGTATTCCATGGAGTATATGTGCCACTATTTTTCAATCCATTCATCTGTTTGTGGACATTTGGGTTGGTTCCATGTCTTAGCAATCGTGAATAAGGCTGCAATGAATATAGATGTGCAAGTGCTTTTCTGACTGAGCATTCTCCTGTCCTTTGGGCAGATACCCAGGAGTGGAATTGCTGGATCATGTGGTAGTTCTATTTGAAGGTCTTTGAGGAACCTCCATATCGTTC
This sequence comes from Tupaia belangeri chinensis, assembly GCF_000334495.1. Classification (NCBI taxonomy): domain Eukaryota; kingdom Metazoa; phylum Chordata; class Mammalia; order Scandentia; family Tupaiidae; genus Tupaia; species Tupaia belangeri. Next base: position 1,824,162 of record NW_006160045.1, read on the forward strand.
TCCACAGTGGCTGGACCAATTTACATTCCCTCCAACAGTGTAGGAGTGTTCCTTTTTCACCACATCCCCTCCAGTACTTATCATTATTGTTATTTTTTTAAAACTTTGCCATTCTGACTGGGATTAGGTGGTATCTCATTGTGGTTTTGATCGGCATCTCCCTTACAATGAGGGATGTTGGGCATTTTTTTCACATGCTTTTTGGCTGTGTGTATGTCTTCCTTAGAGAGTTGTTTGTTCAGCTTATTTTCCTATCTTTTAATTTGGTTAATCATTTTCTTTCGGGTATGCTGCTTGAGGTCCCTGTGTATTCTGGTTATCAGAGGCAGAGTTAACAAAAATTCTCTCCTTTTTCGAGGGTTGTTGATTCACAATAATTATAGTGTCCTTTGCTGTGCAGAAACTCCTATCTATTTGGGGGGTTATTGCCTGTGGTTTGGGGGTCTTGCTTAAGAAGTCTTTGCATTTCCCTTTCAAGTTTGTAAAATAAACACCCTAGACGCCTGTGTGCCAAGATAATAACAATTATGTGGGCGAGTACGCTGGGCTGCCTCAGTCCTACTGCCCGCCCATCTGGCACCTCCTCGCTCCAGCCTCAAGTTTGGGGGAGTGAGACCGCACAGCGCGGTTGTAACCAACACGCGGGAACGGAGTCAAAAGCAGGTGTCAGAAGTGCCCACCCCTCTGCTTACAAGTAGGAGTGTGGCATTAGCAAAGTCAGGTATCTCTTGGATAATTGACGTCAGAGGAAAATTTGTATTAGATCTTGGGAGTGGATGTGGAGCTACAGCTATTGCTGCTAAGGTGAGCGGGGCATCAAGGATCTTGGCCAAAGACATAGACTATTGCAGGAATAGCTATTATGCTAAATTGTGTCTCTGCTACTCTTCTTTGTAAACAAGTCATCAAATAATGGGAAAAATGAACTAGTAGACAGAACTTAATAGACTTCCAATTGTAGTTTCTAATTTAGAAAACTTAGTCTTCAGAGTCTTTTTGAGGGAGACATTGAAGTACAGAAATGCTCTAAAAATCTTCAGAAAAAAAAGGATCCCTCTCTGGTCCTAGAGAAATGCTTTTACTTGTGTGTTCCTTCTGACTCATTCCCTTGTAATTAAGAGAGTAGTTCACTGGACTTCTCAACAATGCCCTCGTGGGCAGCACTGCTCAAGCTAAAATGAAAGTTGAATTATTCAGTTCTTTTCACATGTTTATGGGTTACAAAGACATGAATGTAATCAATAATTCAAATGAATTAGATGTCGGAGGGCAGTTTTAGCTCAGAAAACAGTCTGGCAACCAAATATTACTAGAAAAGTGTTTTTGTCCCACATATAATTATAAAATGGTAATTCTTTCAATCTTGTAAGCAATAGTTTTTTTTTTTTTTTTTAAACCAAAAAACAAAGTGACAACTGCTTTGTCAGGTCATAGACTGATATTCAGAAATTACAGGTAATTCAGTGCAAGCCAATAATTAATTACTGAGCACCTCTATGCACAAGGCACTGTATTAGGCAAGCAGGATAAGCTTATGAATAATTCCTGGTCCTTGATGGATAGTTATGTGCATGGGATGGTACATGGGTATTGGCAGTTGGAAGAGGAAAAAGGAAAAAAAGACATGCAAAAACTGAGCTGTGAAACAAGGCAGAATCTGATAAAGCAGCTTAAGAAAAATATTACCAACAATCTGTAAGATTCAAGTAAAGGAAATGTTGCGTCAGATTAGCAGAATATTTAACCTCTGGACCCTGCATTGAGTTTGGTGGGTCTAGAGTACATGTGCATATTTCTAAGGAGAAGGCCCATAGACTTTTGCCAAATGCTCTGTGATTAAAATAGCTAACGGCTCAATTTGCAGATCACTGCTGCACTAGGTGGATGTGGAAGGGTCTCATGGAGGTTGTAAAACTGGCAAAAGATCTTAACACTGTGAAGACATGCTCAGTAAAAGAAACAGCATAAATTAAAGCCAGTAGGTGAGAAACATCCAGAGCATAAATGGTGATCTTTGAGAGAGTGAGGGTGGGGGAAGAAATTCTGGTGAGCAGTAAGCTCCAGATCACAATATCTGCTATATTAAGCAGTGGGCCCTTTAGGCCAGCAGGTGGTATGATGGTTAGGGTGCTGGACTCCCACATAGTCAACCATGATTCAAGTCCTGGACCTAGTGCCTTGAGATTCACACTGGGCATGTGTGTGTGCATGCCCAAAATCCTGAGAGGAGAATGGAGTAGGGATTGCCCAGCATGGCCATCCCTCCCGGAGATGACTTCTTGCTTTCTGTCTCTCTCTAGCGAGCATATGCACCCTAGAGCATAAATCTCTCTTAAAAAATAAAAAGAGTAGGCCCTTATTCTTTATGTCAGCTATGGGAAACTTAACTTTGGGACCAGAATAAACATATGATATAAATGCATGTAAAAACTATGAATGAAGAGACAGAATGAATTAGGGAAGTAAGAAAGGGAATAGTTTCATGTTTGTCCTTTTCTCTTTTCCCACAATTTAGTTTCTTTTTCCTGCATTAAATATTTTGGTTCAGTTTTTTCCTTTTTTTTTTTTTTCAATAGAGAGATTTTTGCTATAGGGCACGTCCACTCATTGGAAAGACAGAGGCAGAGAGACAGAAAATGAGAAATCACCCCCTGGGGGGGAACGGCCACACCACAATCCATTCTCTTCCATTCTCCTCTTGGAATTTTGGACAAATACACATACATGTCCAGCATGAATTTCAAGCTGCTGGGTTTGGGACTTGAACCACAGTTGACTACTTGGGAGTCTAGTGACGTAACCATTAAGCCATCTGCTGGTCCCCGGTTCACTCAGTTTTTAATAGTTCAGTGGCTTTCACTTTCATTCCAAATTACTAGTTTATTTGTAAATTAAGAGTTGAAATGAATAAAAAGACAATATAATCTGTAAATTAGTATATTTTACATTTAGATGAAACAATACAGCAATTTTTCTATTTTTGATACATTGTATTTATATAAATAGTAGTAAATAAGTCAAGTTCTCCATTTAATCCAACCCTGAATGTTTTATAAAGGAGATGGCCTTAATTTTTCCTTCTCAGATAATTTCAGTTTTTTTTAACAGCCTACTTTCTTTAAAAATTCTAGATTATTTTTATATGATATATACATTTTTTTCTTTCTTTTTGGAGAGGTTTTTTTTGCTATAGGGCGCATATGCTCTCCAGACAGACAGAGACAGAGAGATAGAAAGCGAGAAGTCACCCCCCATGGGGGGGATGGCCACGCCACAATCCCTTCTCCTCCATTCTCCTCTCAGGATCTTGGGCATGCATGCACATGTGCCTGGCGTGAGTTTAAGCCACCAGGTCCGGGACTCGAAGCATGGTTGACTACGTGGGAGTCCAGCGACATAGCCATTATGCTAACTGCTGGTCCCGTATGATATATTTATTTTAAAAATTTATAGAATGCCATAATTTCATTAGCACTACTGGGACTACTTCAGTTATTTTTTCTATTGAGTTGTTGGTAAAGTCATGACATATTTTGTATCATGACTTTTCCAACAACCCAATAGTTATCTTTATGACCCAGAAAAATAGAGATCTTACATATTAAAAGGTTATTATGTCAAGATGACAGCAAGAGCTAGATGTAAGAAACATGGAGTGTAATTTATAAGAGCAGCTCATCACTATTCATTGAGATTATTAAAGCTTAGTATATATACACAACAGAATGTTAAAAACCATTCCCCCTCCCCTTTTTTTAAGAATTATTCATTTAACTTTACTTATTCATTTATTTTTTTCTACCAGAGAAAGACAGACACACAGAAAGAAGAAAAATGAGAAAGCAAGCCACTAGGTCTGGGACTCAAACCATGGTAGGCCATGTGGGAGTGTCCAGCACCTCAACCAATTTTGTTTTCTTCACAAGAATCATGGATGCACATAACAGCTTTTTTAAAATCCTGTGCTGGCTTATTCAGAACCAAATAGCTAATATCTTTAAAACTTATATGTAGTTCAGTGACAGTTTTTAAAAGACAATGTTATAAAACCACAGGTTTTAAGAAAACTATGTTTCATTTCTATTAAGGTATAATTTACATATAGTAAAGTTCACCCTGTTAGCATACAGTTCCTAGAGTTTTGATATACAGTTATGTAACCACTGCCACAAACACGCTAAAGAACGGGGCCACCGCTCCCTACAACTCCCCATGCCTCTTTTGTAGTCGCCTTCTCTTCTGACCCCAGCCTTTGGCAAACACTGATCTGGTTTTTGTCTCTGGTTTTGTTTTTTGAGAATGTCATGTAAATTGCATCACGGAGGATGTAGCCTTTGGAATCCTGTTTCTTTCACATTTCTTTTTTTTGCATTTCATTCCTTCATGTGGCTGTATGGAAGAGGAGTTTGTTTCATTTTACTGTGGAGTAGTAGTTTGCTCTATGGGATGTACCACTATTTGTTTTTCACTCTCGAGTTGAGAAACATTTGATGATGATAAACCATGCTGTTACAGACATTCGTGTTCACATTTTTCTGAAAGTATAGTTTTCATTTAACTTGGATAAATGCCTAGAAGTGAGATTGCTGGTTCATATGGTAAGAGTATGTTTAATTGTATAGTAAAGTGCCGACCTGTTTTCCTGTGTTTGCACCATCCTACATTCCCACCAACATCCTGTATGTCAGTACAAGTTGCTTGGTATCCTTGCTGGAATTTTGTTTCTTAACTTTAAAACAATTTTTTTGAAAATATTAGTTATTCTGATAGCTGCGTAAGGGTATCACATTGAGCTTTAATTGGCATTTCCTTACTGCTGATGTTGCTGACATAACTATGTGTTTACTTGTTCTCTATATAAGAAGTATCTGTTCACATATTTTGCTTATTTTTTTTTTTTTAGTTTGGGTTATTTTCCTATTAAATTTTGAGAGTTTCATTGAGTTTGAGTATCATATATTCTGGATGCAAATCCTTGATTATATATGTTATTTGTAAATATTTTTCCTCTCAGCCTGTAGCTTGTATTTTCAATTTTCTAAGTTGATTTCAAAAAGCAGAAGTTCTTAATCTTTCATAAAATCAAATTTATCTTATTTTTCTCCTTATAGGTCATATTTTGCCACATACTCAATACTTTTTTTTTTTTTTTGGAGAGGTTTATGCTACAGGGCGCGTGCACTCGCCAGACAGACAGAGAGAGGCATAGAGACAGAAAGGGAGAAATAATCCCCCAAGGGGGATGGTCACGCCGCAATCCCTTCCCCTCCATTCTCCTCTCGGGATCTTGGGCATGCACGCACACGCGCCCGGTGTGAGTTTTAAGCCACCAGGTCTGGGATGCGAACCATGGTCGACTATGTGGTAGTCCAGCGACATAGCCATTACACTAACTGCTGGTTCCCCACATACTCAATTCTTTTAAAATGTAAATTATTATTCAGGTTATCTTTTCTTCCTTGATTGAGCTTTGGTAGCTAGTGCCTTTGGAGAAATTTACCTGTTTCCTCTAAATCATCAAAAGTATGGCCATTCCATTATTTTTTTCTCTTCTTATCTTTTTAATGTCTTTGTGTTTATAATAATGTCCCTTCAAGCATTCTTGGTAGTTGTAATTTGTGCCTTTTAGTGTGATCAGTTCTGATGAATGATTAAAAATTGGATCTAAGACTTGAACTTCATAGTTGGTCATTTGGGATATGGCTGCCTTAACCATCAGGCTACTGAGCCAGTGCTGTATTGAAATCTTCAATATTGATAATCATAGTTATTTTAAGTTCCTTGTCTGATAGTTTCAGTATCTGTTTTGTAGTGAGTCTGATTCTTTCGATTGCTTTGTTATTTGTTCTTGACATATGGTAGTTCTCATAATTTTTTGTTTGGTGAAAGCTGGATATCCTGTATAGAACAGTACAGACTGAGTGTGTATGCTTAGTGATGACGGGCATATCTTTTCTTCCTTCTAGATGTTCTGTGTGGAAAAGTTAAGTCAATCTGGCCAGGTTTGAGCTGAGTTTGGAATTTGTTGTTGCTATTATTACCCTCAGTACACCATGGGCTCCAAATTCCTGTAGTATTTACCTCGTGTTAGGGCATGGTTGCAAGAGGGGTTATTATCTATGTCTGCTCCACCTTCACCCTTCTCCTTCGCACTGCATCTCAGTGGCAGTCTCCTTTTTTTTTTTTTTTGCCTCTCTCCCAGCAAGAAAACACTGTTAACTCGTTGTAGATAAATCTGTTTTTCTGACTAAGGTCTCATACTGGACAGACACTGTGTGTATGGTTCTCAGAGGTGGAACTTTCTTAGTGATCCTGCATCAGCCCTAGCTCTCTTTCTGTGCTCAGAGGTACACTTGTCCCTAGGCACAGGGGTAAAAGGTTTTTTCAGTTCTCTTTCCCCAGCTTTAGTGAGTTTTTACCAGTACCCTAAAAGAAAGTGTTTCTTGCCCTTTTTCTAGTACTTCGTAGTTTTTGTTCCATAGAAGAGATGGGGGAGAAGGTTTCATTGCCTTTTCTACAGTAACTGCTCTTTTCCTGCCTCAGGCTTATGCACAATGGCTCTCTTAGAGACCTTGACAATCACTTTTATGAGTACCTGGTGAGGTCCGTGGAGAAAAGACTCTATCACCTTGTGTTTACCTTGCATCAGGGTTTTATATTTTCTTGGTAGACAGTTTTTTAGCCATTCAATGAAAAGATAATATTAGCTGAATTCTTTCACCTATGTATGGGAGTATCTTCACGTAAGTGTTCATATCCTGTCTCTTTGTCCTTAGGTTTTGGATTAACTGGTTGCTCCGCAGTATAATGGGTCATCAGGAAAATCATGATACGTTTTTGCACAGAAAAACAGAAAAATACGTCATGACTTTCCCAGAAACCTTAAATATTCAAGAAAAAGTGTGACTATGTAGATTACCTGGTTTTAATTAAAAAATTTCAATATATAACTACACATTGATAACTATATAAATTCCTATGGACAATGATGATGAGAACAGAAAAAGATAGTATTAAAGTGGTTGGATTTTGAATATATTTTTCCCTTTTTGCATTTTTTTGAGAGGTTTTTGTTATAGGGTGTGTGTGATTGCCAGACAGAGAGAGAGAGACAGAGAGACAGAAAATGAGAAATCACCCCCCAGGGGGGATGGCCACACAGCAATCCCTTCTCCTCCATTCTCCTCCATTCTCCTCTCGGGATCTTGGGCGTGCACGCACACTGCCTGGTGTGAGTTTAAGCCACCGGGTCTGGGACTCGAACCGCGGTCGACTACGTGGGAGTCCAGCGACATAGCCATTATGCTAACTGCTGGTCCCCCTTTTTGCAGTTTTTTACATTATAAAAATGAACATTGGCTGGCTTTGTATCACAGTGGCAAAGCACTACACAGAGGAAGCCAGATTCCATATGGCTGACCAGAGTTTGAATCCCAGCCCTCAGCTTAAAAACCACTGGGCAGGCATGTACAAGCCCAGGATCCTGACAAAATGGAGAACTGGAGAAAAAGAGATAATGTTGAGACCAGGCTCTATTAGTGTCTTTTTCCCCCCCTTTTCTCTTGTGCACTTACATGTGCCTTCTCATATAAAAAGAAAATACATATTTTTTTGGAAAATATTCATTCTAAATATTTAACATACCCTCATTAAGTTTTTCCCAGGGGTCCTGTGTTGGATATGTGAAATAGATAATCAGGAATACTGCAGATAGTGGTGCCAGCAGTTAGCATAATGGCTATGTCGCTGGACTCCCACATAGTCGACCGCGGTTCGAGTCCCGAACTCAGTGGCTTAAACTCACGCTGGGTGCGTGTGCATGCGTTCCCAAGATCCCGAGAGGAGGATGGAGGAGAAGGGATTGCGGCGTGGCCATCCACCCTGGGGGGGTGATTTCTCGCTTTCTGTCTCTCTGTCTGTCTCTGTCTGTCTGGCGAGCACACACGCCCTATAGGAAAAACCTCTCAAAAAAAAAAAAAGAATACTGCAGATAGTTTATGCGCACACAATCAAAACAGTTGAGTCTTACTTAGGAAGATCTTATCCTTTTCTCGTTAATTTTTTGGTGCTTATTTTAGTGGTTAAAAGCTCTTCCAAAAGTTATGTACATCAAGAAAAAAAGATTATAAATTTCTAGGAAAGGCTATTAGAAATATATTTGTAGTCGTTGGACACTGAGGTACAACAGCATGGAGAGTCAGAGATGCCAAAGCAGAGGAGGAGAGATTCCTGCTCTGGTTTATACAATTCTTTCCAAGCTGGACATTTGGGACAATATACACAGCTGGACAATATACAATGGAGAAAACATAGTCATCTGCATGTTTCAAAGATAAGTTATTGCCTACTTGCTGGAAAGAAATACATATTTAGCATAATTTTTATTTTTCTTATTTTATTTACATTTCACCACTATACATATTTGCAGCATACAAAAGGAATCTTCCCAGCATGAATATACTACATATTAGTCCAGTCAAAGATATTACCATATATATCATCCTTATTTTTAAAGAAAGATTTTTGTTATAGGGTGTGTGGACTTGCTAGAGAGACAGAAACAGAAAGTGAGAAATAATCCCCCAGGAAGCATGGCCTTGCTGCAATCCCTTCTCATCCATTCTCTTCTCATAATTTTGGGCCCACAAGCATGTGCACCTGGCATTAGTTTAAGCTGCTGGGTCTGGGACTTGAACTGCAATTGACTACGTGGGAGTCCAGAGACATAACCATTAAGCCACCTGCTACTGGTTCCACCATACACATCATTCTTAACACATAATTTTACACTTCTGGGTTTGTTAAATGCCCCTCCTCCCTGCAACTGATTCCCTCCCTCTCTGCCCACATCCTCTCCAGTATCCACAGCTACTCTCTATTGCAGTTAGACCTTCCAATAGTTCAGTTTTTGTCACAGAATGCAGTCATTTGGTATATATTGAGGACATACAATGCTTCTCTTTCATAGTCTGACTTGCTTTATTTAGCACTAACTCATCCATATTCATATCCTTTCTATCAAATGCCAAGGTCTCATTGGTTTTTATGGCTGAGTAGTATGCCACTGTATGTGCCACACTTTTTAAATTCATTCAGCTATTCATGGACATTTCAGTTGATTTCATGTCTAAGTAATTGAGAATAATGCTGTAATAATATGGATGTGCAAGTACTTTTCTTTTGGGTAGATACTCAGGAGTAGAATTTTTGCATTGTATGGAAGTTCTATTTGTGTATTTTTGAGGTTCCTCCATATTGTTCTCCACAGTGGGTATACAAATTTACGTTCCCACCAATATTGTAGGATGGTTCCCTTTTCACCACAGCGTCACCAGCATTAATCATTTTTTTAAATCTTAGCCATTCTGACTGGAGTTAAGAGGTATCTCATTATGGTTTTTATTTGCATTTCCCTTATAATAAGGGATGTTGACTATTTTTTTATATGCTGTTTGGCTGTTCATTCATTTTCCTTGGAGAGTTGTCTGTTCAGCTCATTTTCCCATCCTTTGACTAGATTTTTTTCTGGGTAAGCTGCTTAAGTTTCCTATATATTCCAGTTATCAGTCCCATATCTGAGGCATAGTTTGCAAATATATTCTCCCGTTCCAAGGGTTTTCTCTTTGCCTTAATTATTGTTTCTCTTGCTGTGTAGAAGCTTTTCAACTTGATGTAATCCATTTGTCTATTTTTGGGTTTACTGCATGTGCTTTGGGGTGGAGGTCATATTTAAAAAGTCTACCAACTCTGATGCCTCCAAGAGATTCACCTGTGTTTTCCACCAGTAGTTTTATAGTTTGAGGTTTTATGTTTAGATCTTTGATACGTTTTGAGTTGATTTTTTGTTAAGGGTGAGAAATAGGGATCCAGATTCATTTTTCTTCATGGAAAATGCAGAAAATGCAGAGATAATTTTCTGATGGATATCCTGATTTTTCAGCACCATTTGCTGAAGAATTTTTTCCCCACTGGATTAACTTGTGCCATTTCTTGAAAACCAGCTGGATGTATGTTTTGGGGTTTATATCTGAGTTCTCCATTCTGTTTCATGCCTGTTTTTGTGCCAGTATCATGCTGTATTGATTATCACAGCTTTGTAATATATTTTGGAGTGGGGAGTGAGATGTCTCCTACTTTATTCTTTTTGCACAGTACTGCTTTGGCGATACAGGGTCTTTTATGATTCCAGACAAACTTTATGATTTCTTTTTCTAATTATGTGAAGAGTATCTCTGGTAATTTGATCAGGATTACATTAAGTTTATAAATTTATTTGGGTAAAATTGCCATTTTGGTTATATTAATTCTTCTGATTGAAGAACATGGGATGTCTTTCCACTTTGTATCATTTTCAATTTCTTTTTTTTTTTAGTTTTCCATAATTTTCTTTGTAAAGATCTTTCACTTCTTTGGTTAGATTTTTCCTGGTATCTTATATTTTTTGTGGCTATTGTGAATGGTATTGCTTTCTTCAGTTCTACTTTAGTCTATTCATTGTTGATGTACAGAAATGCTATACATGTATCTTGCCACTTTACTGTATTCATTTTTCACTTCCAGGATTTGTGTGTGTGTGTGTGTGTGTGTGTGTATCCTTTTGGGTTTTATATGTATGTTATCATGTCATCTGCAAATAGAGATAAGTTCACTTCTTCCTTCCCTATTTGAATGCCTTTTATTTAATGATTTTGTCTGACTACATTGGCTACAACTTTCAGTACTATATTAAAAAGAAGTGGAGAAAGTGGACAACCTTATTTTGTTCCTTTTTAGTGGAAAAGCTTTCAGTCATTCCCCATTCAGTAGGATGTTAGGTATGGGTTTTTCATAGATGACCCTCATTGTGTTGAGAAAAGTCCCTTTTAGGCCAGTTTTGCTGAGGGCCTTAATCACGAAGGGATGTATTTTATCAAATGCTTTTTCTTCATTGATTGATTATGATCATATGGTTTTTATCTTTCTTTCTGTTAATATGATACATCACATTTATTGTTTTGCATATGTTGAAACACCTTTACATCCCTGCAATAAAGCCCAGTTAGTTGTGTTGTATAATCTTTTTAATATATCATTAGATACAATTTACTGTACTGTGTTGAGAATTTTTGCATCTGTATTTATCAGGGATATTGGTCTATAGTTTTCCTTTTTTTTGGTTGTTATATCCTTGTCTGTTTTGAGGATAAGGGTGAAAGAGGCTTCATAGAATGAATTTGAGAGGGTTCCTTCCTTTTGGATCTTTAGAAATAGTATGAGTAGAATGTGGGGTAGCTCTTCCTTAGAAGTTTTGTAGAATTCAGAAGTGAAGTCATAAGGACCTGGGCTTTTCTTTGGTGAGTGACTTTTACTGATTCAGTCTCATCCCTTGTTACGGACCTATTCAGGCTTTCTATGTCTTCCTGATTCAATTTTTTTTTAAAGAATTATTTAATTTAATTTTATTTATTCATTCATTTGACCAGAGATAGACACACACAGAGAGAGGGCAGTGTGGGGGAGTGAGAAAGCAAGCCACCAGGTCCAGGATTTGAATCATGGTTGGCCATGTGGGAGTGTCCAGCATTTTAACCACCATGCCACTTGCTGGTTCGCCTGATTCAATCTGGGTAGATTATATGTGTCCAGAAATTTATCCATCTCATCCAGATTTTCTTATTTGTTGGCAGTGTATAGTCACTTGCAATATTCTCTCATGATCTTTTGTATTTCTGTTATACCTGTTGTAATAAAGCCTGTTTCACTGCTGATTTATCTGATTCCTTTCTCTCATCTTAATTAGTCCAGATAATGGTGTGTCAATTTTGTTGATGTTCTCAAAGAACCAGCTTTTGGCTTCATTTATTTTCTCTGTATCGTTTGTTTATTCTCTATTTCGGCTCAAATCTACATTATTTCTTTTTTCCCTGGTATTTTTGTTGATGTTTTTACAGTTCCCTGAGGTGTGTTGTTAGGCTGTCTATTTGCCATCTTTCAGTTTTTTTTCCTTTTAGCACTAATTGGTATGAACTTCCCTCTTATGACTGGTTTTGCTATGTCCCATAGGTTATGAAAACTAGTGTGCTCATTATTATTGGTTTCATTGAATCATTTTATTTCAATTTCTTCAGTGGTTGTGAAGTCATTCTAGAGTAAGTTGTTTAGTTTACATGTGTTTGTGGTTTGTGTATTTTTGAATTTTTTTCCTACAGTTAATTTCAAGTTTAATTCCATTATGGTTGGAGAAGAAGCTGGATATGAAGTCATCAGGAAATTCATGGCATATTTTTGCATAGAAAAAATACGACTTTCCTGGCCACCTAATAGTTTCTATAACTTTTAATCTGTAAAGACTTGTTTTGTGCCTATCATGTGGTCAATTTTGAAAGTGTTTCATGTGGGGGTGAGAAAAATATACATTTTGTGGTTTTTGGGTGGAAAGTTCTATAGATATCTGTCAAGTCATTTGATTTATGGTTTCATTTAGCTCTTGTATCTCTTTGCTCATTGTTTTGTCCAGGTGCTCTGTCTAGAGTAGACAGTGAGGTGTTGAGATCTCCAGTGATTATTGTGTTACCATCCCTCTCTCCCTTTAGATTATGCCGTCTTTTTTTTTTCTTTCACATATTTGGGTGCTCCTGATTTGGGTACATATATATTTATAAGTGTTATGTCTCTTCTGTTTTAGGTCTATTTTGTCTGATAGCTGTAGTCCAACTCCAGTCTTTTTTGATTTCCATTCACTTGGAATATCTTTTTCCAGCCCTTCACTTTCAGTCTGTTTTTGTCTTAATCTGTGAGGTGTGTTTTTTGTAGGCAGCATATAGAGTGCTCCTGTTTTTTTACCTATTCAGCCAGTCTGTGTCTTTTAATTGGAGAATTTAATTCATTAACATTCAATACTATTATTGATATCTGTGTATGTATCCCTGCCATTTCCTTTTTTTTTTCCATCTTATGTTCTTTTGTCTCTTTTTAGTTTTCTTGATGTAGTACTCACTTCAGCACTTCTTGTAGAGCTGGTGTAGGTGAAGTCTATCAATTTTTGTTTATCTGAGAGAATCTTGCTGGGTAAAGTATTCTTGGTTGAAAATGCTTTTCTTTTAGCCTTATGAATGTTTGCATTGTTTTTAGTTGAGAGGTCTGATATTAGCCTAATGGGATAAACTTTGTAAGTAACTTTTTTTTTTTTTTTGGAGAGGTTTTTGCTATAGGGCGTGTGCACTCGCCAGACAGAGAGAGACATAGAGACAGAAAGCGAGACATCACCTCCCAGGGGGGATGGTCATGCCACAATCCCTTCTCCTCCATTTTCCTCTTGGGATCTTGAGCACGCACGCACATGTGCCTGGCGTGAATTTTAAGCCACCGGGTCCGGGACACGAACCGCGGTCGACTACGTGGGAGTCCAGCGACATAGCCATTATGCTAACTGCTGGTTCCCAACTTTGTAAGTAACTTGATGTGTGAATAACTTGATGTTTCTCTTGTCATTTTTAGAATCTTGTCTCTGTGATTTTGATCAATCTGGCTATGATGTGTCCTAGAGAATATCTTATGTTTATTCTATTTGGGCTCTTTTATATTTCTGGGTCTGAATGTTTGAATCTTTCTCTGGGTTTGGAAAGTTTTCTGCAAGTATTTCATGAATTAGGTTTTCAATTCCTTTATTAGATTCTTCACCTTTTGCAATATCAACTACTTGAATGTTTAATGGTGTCTAGTATTTCCCATATGTTATCTTCTTCTTCTTTTTTTTTTAATTTTTGGTGGTTTTGTATAAGTCAGAGGTTTTGTGTTCTATATCAGAGATTAAATTCTTCTACATGGTCTAATCTGCTTGATTGTTTGATTCTTTTTTATGATGTCTATCTCCTCCTTCAAGTTGTGAAAGGACTTCCTCATCTCCTGGAGCTGGTTGTCTGTTTTCTTTCAGATTTCATTTAGCTTTGTCAATATGAGTATCCTGAGTTCTCTTTCTGACATTTCTGAGAGTCCATTTGTGCCATATGTGGATGATGAAGAGTTGTTCTAGTACCTTGAGGGAGAGATATTTCCTGTGCCTCTGCATTGTTTCTTTTTCATCATCTGATGAATTATATATCTCCTCCTAATTTCTTGGAATTGATTCTGTAATGTCAGGGGAGAAGATCTCCACTTCGCGGGTATGTTCTTGGGAGAAGGCTTCATCTTCCAATCAGAGAAGGTTGTACGTAGCCAGCTTTAGGTGTTGGTTCCTTTCCCTGTCTCTCTGGACCAGGTACACCTGGGGCTGAGCTGGAGCGATTCAGCTGGAGGAGGAGTAGGAGTTTTGCAGCACACTATGTGCACTGAGCAGTTCAGTAAATTGAAATCTGAAAGTACAACTGGGCGGGCAAAATGCAGTAGCAAGAAGTAAGGTGTTGCCCTCCTACACTCATTCTCTCTGTTGCTAATGTTGGCTCTTGCACTATAGGGGCTTATCTTGACATAATTTCTTAAAAATATAAATGAATTTAGTTAAGACGAGAACATTTATTCAACTTACTGGAAGTCTATCTCCTTCGAATTGTAAAGAAAATTGAGTTTCCAAAGACTGACATCACAGAATGAAAGAGAATCACAGGGAAGATTTGAACTAGGAATTTTTTTATTCAATAAGGCCGAGTATGTCTTCCCTCTGAACAAACTGGATGCTTTTTGCTGAGCGTTGTCACTGCTAAAGTGCTTTTTCATTGCTACATTGCATCAGTTGCTTTCCCTTGGCAGGGTGCTAATTCATCAGTTGTAAAATTGCTAGGCAATGCTATATCCATTTCCTAGGAAGCAGGTCAATATGACTATTGTCATTTTGTAACTGAAAAACCTAAAGGTGCAAAGCAAGTGGTCTAGCCCCACATCTCCAGAAAGCAGAATCAGTATTTATATCCTATACTTATTTACTTTTCATAGCCCTGTAGACAATTAAAAAATCATTTCTCCATCCTGTTGCGATTTGGGGAGGGCACAAATACATGCCCTGGGTATTTCTCAAGCTACTGGGAACAGGGTTTGAACTGCTATTTGCCATGTGAGATCTGGCTCCCTTAGCCAGTATGCTATGGGGCAAGCCAGACAACTTTAATATATTAAAAAATTGTCCAAGGATGAGATCTTAGTAATTAGTTGAGGAGAATGCTACTGTACAGTTTGAATATTTCTAACAAACATTTGGTTCTACCGTAGCTTCTCTTTTGGGAACAAAGATGCAGTTTAAAAAGCTTCAAGGAGCTTTGGAAAACAGGCTACTGCTAAATCAAACAATAAACAGCTTAAGTCATATCAGAATCATAAAGCACATTCACTATTAGGTTAGAAATATTTGGGGTGGAGGGAGAAGGTGGAAGCTTTGCAGTAAAATACCCTCTAACCTGGCAAGAGATGAAGGGACATTTGTCATTCATTCATGTTCTAAACATAAAAGAATAAAGTCTAATAAAAGTATATAAAAATCATACTAGCAATAATCAATACCATCTCTCCTTCGCCACTCTAAGTAGGTAAAGGCCCTGCGGCTTTCTGACCCAGTCCATCTGAATACTACTATCCACTGGTGTTTATCAGATGTGTTTTGCTTCTAGATGCTAAAAGCATCTAATTAAGGAATCTATGGAACAAAGGTGACATTTTCCTCAAGTCTGGTCATCAAGCCAACAGAGATCCTGGAGTCATTTTAATTAAATCAAAATTCAAAGCACAAAATGAACAAAATAAGAATGCTCAGTCAACATGTAAGGAAATTCTCATATCGTGGACAATTACATCACCTTTAGTATGTACATAATGTGAAATCTGCTCCTGTTTATTCTTTCCCCAGCATTTTCCCCTTTTGCATCTCAAGTTCTTGGGCTGAGTAGAATTTGCATTCCCCAGCACTCAACAAAGAGAAACAGGTAAAAGAACATGAGAGAAGAGGAAAAGAAAAGATGACCACAGACTAGGAGTTACAGGGAGAAAAGGACAAGAAAGGTAAGTTCTCTTCAAAGAAATTTTTCTTCCTTTTGGAAACTTCTGAAGAAAATTGTAAATTCTAGCAGATGTGAGTAAGCTTCCAGTTGTCTATAGGTAATTTCATTTTTCTTTTTTTTTAAAAAAGAAATATTTATTGATTTTTTATGCATTCATTTATTTTCATTTGACTAGAGAGTGACATAGAGAGAAAGAGAGGGAGAAAGTGAGAAAGCAAGCCACTGTGTCCGTGACTCGAACCGTTGGTCAGCCATGTGGGAATGTTCAGCGCCTTAAACACCATGCCACCTGCTGGCCCTGGTAATTTCATCTTTCAATGCCTTCATATTAATAAAGTTCGAGACTTCTCAAAAAAAAATTATCTCTGCGTATGATCTTTTAACAGACATTTGGGTAATGAAAGTAAAACTTCTAGTATCTAGACACTAGTCAAGTCACCTGAAGGCAGAAAAGAAATTTATGCCGTGATTCTGGAACGTATATAAGAATTATACCATCTGTTCTTAGAAACCAAGTCTCCCTGGGAACCAGCAGTTAGCGTAATGGCTATGTCGCTGGACTCCCACGTAGTCGACCGCGGTTCGTGTCCCGGACCCGGTGGCTTAAAAAACTCACGCCGGGCGCGTGTGCGTGCGTGCCCAAGATCCCGAGAGGAGAATGGAGGAGAAGGGATTGCGGAGTGACCATCCTCCCTGGGGGGTGATTTCTCGCTTTCTGTCTCTATGTCTCTCTCTGTCTGTCTGGCGAGCGCACGCGCCCTACAGTGAAAATCTCTCAAAAAAAAAAAAAAAAAAAAAAAAGAAACCAAGTCTCCCTCAACCTACCTGGATGTCAAAATTCCAAGTACATATGGGGGAAGCGATGTTAAGATTAATTTTGTACATGAAAAGTATATTTTATGAAAATGAAGCTATATGTCCCTGGAAAGTTCTGTCAAACTTTCCTAATAAGTGAAAAATGCCTTTTGGTATTGTTATTAAGGCATGCATACTCTCCAGATTCATTAATGTCTTAAAAACATTAATCCATGTCAGTTATCAGTACATGGGTAAATTCAGGTCAAGGGAACTGGAAGCAAAGAAAGGAAAATTCAGAAATGCCTTCTTGAAGACCTAAATTAAAATTTGTCTGTTTTCAGGGACCAGCAATTAGTGTAATGGCTATGTCACTGGACTTCCACGTAGTCGACCATGGTTCGAGTCCCGGACCCGGTGGCTTAAATTCACGCCAGCCGCGTGTGCGTACGTGCCCAAGATCCTGAGAGGAGAATGGAGGAGAAGGGATTGTGGCGTGGCCATCCCCCCTGGGGGGTGATTTCCCGCTTTCTGTCTCTCTGTCTCTTTCTGTCTGTCTGGTGAATGCATGTGCCCTATAACAAAAACCTCTCCAACAAAAAAAAGAAAAAAGAAAAAAATTTGTTTCCAAATTCAGAGGTTAGTCAAGCACTTGGTAAGTTAATCTAACAAATCAGTTCCTCCCACCTCTGTATTACTTGTGGAGTCCTTTCACTTTCAAAAACCTTCATTACACTCCTTTTGGGAAGCTCTGCCTAAATGATCTTACCTGAGTTTCCAATTACTTCTGTAACTTGTATAAAGCAAGTACTAAGCAACTATATATGATTAATTTCCAAGCAGTTATATGTTACTTGTAAATCCTTGAAGATACTTTTCTTCTATGGATTTCCTGCTGTGCTCACTAAAATGCAAATTCTGTTTATATCCTTCACACACCACATGTCTGTTTTCCCACCTGCCAGTATCGACCTAACTCTACTAGAAAATTTATAATCCTGTAAAAGGGCTTTTTCATAGGAGAAGGAAAAACTCCATAGGGAGGTATAATGATTGGGGCGAGACTTCTCTTTTTAATTCTCCACTACATTTAACATTCATTTCATGGAAGCAAAGTATTCTTTTTTGAGAGGGAGCAAGAACAGGGCCTGGTATTGTAGTAACACAAGAAAAACAAGTGATCACAGTCTGAGCCATGTTTATCAATATGCAGCAATAGTTGTAGGACAAGCTATTTCACTATTTTGAGGGTTTGATGAACTTTTCAAGAGGTCATCTTCCCCAGTAAAAGTTATAACTGTTATTTATGAATGTTCACATCCTTAGCCTGATAAATAGGTTGGGTGTGGCTTTAAAGAAAACACATGCCTGTCAAGCATCCAGCTGGATGTGAAATATAGACTGCAAACATTTTTCATGTCTTCAGAGAGTAAACACTTGGAAACCAATGAGCAACCCTTGGATCCTTACCTACCTATGAATAAGGAAAAGATGAAAGCTAATGCCCTTCAGCTTCCAGGAAAATGGTGGTACATGTGCAGGAGCGTGAATATGTGGTCACGTGTGGGGACCTGAGAGTTGACGGCTCAAATTCCACAGACAAGGGAAATGCTATTACTGTCAGCCCTAGGTAGGGTGTATGCCATCCTGAGAGATTTTTAAGATCTACCTAAAGAAGAAGCCACTGGGAGAGGCCACTGCTGAGCCCAACTGTGTAGCCCTACTACTGGGTTTCAAGGTTCAGGAACTGAGATATTTTCCAGGGAGGCAGCAGTTACCTTCCCCTACTCAGGATGATGTTAGAGCCATGGACCTGACAGAGTAACAGGCAGTGAGGCAGTGGGGCTGCTCCACTGAGGAGGCAGCTGTTACTTCCCTCTCTGGTTGTCACTGTATTCATCAGTCTGAGAAAGTCTTGGAAGTCTTTGGCACAGCTGATAAGACCTAAGGTCCAGTCAGTGCTGAAACTTTGAGCCTGATAGAGTCTAAACAGACTGTGGTGTGACCAGGAGTGTTCATCAGAGGTAGTGAGAGTTGGCTGGTACAGCACTAGTTGCAGAGTCTAAGTCTGAGACTCATCAGAAGGGGAGGAAAAAGTGCCCCTGCTGTTCTCCTTGAGGTGAAGGATCAAGACAGCTGACTAGAAATACAGGCCTTAGCATCTCTCTGGGAAGAAAGGCTAATAAATGCCTTAGAATTCAATGCCTTGAAAGCAAGCTGAATCTGACAGAGTATTAATAAAAGACAAAAAAAGATGAAAGAACCTCTGGAACACATAATTTCTACATATAAAGAACAGTCAACTCCTTAAAGTCAGTGAAGTTCTAGAGCAGCTCACCCCACACTCTCTTCAAGAGAGAAAATGAGAGAATTCCCAAATGAAAGTGTAAATACCAGCCAAAAAACACAAGTTGCCCACTTTCACAGAGGCATACTAGGGGCCATCTACTCTGAAAATTAGGGAGAAATAAATACTCTGCAGTGATACTTAGATGTCTGGTAAAGAAAAAAAGAGAAATATCTTTCCCTGAAAGGATAACTCTTCAACTCATAATAGATAAAACTAAGAATTCTGATTACTCATTTTAACACTATTCGGACAATTCCAGGACATGAGAAAATCATTCCATGACATGAAGGAAGAATTATATAAAGAGATACCCTAAAAAAGAATCAGGGCGAGCAGGTAGCATGGCAGTTAAGGTGCTGGATCCTATATGGCCAGCCTGGGAGAACAAAAAATCCCCTGGCATGTACATGTCCAAAATCCTGAGAAGAGGATGGAGGAAAAGGGATTTGTTGTATGGCCAACCTCCTGAGCGGTGATTTCTTACTTTACCCTCTCTCTGGCTAGTACCCATGCCCAATGGCAAAAATCTTAAAATAGAGCTTCTGGGGACCAGCAGTTAGCGTAATGGCTATGTTGCTGGACTCCCACGTAGTCGACCGTGGTTCGAGTCCCGGACCCGGTGGCTTAAACTCACGCTGGGCGCGTGTACGTGCGTGCCCAAGATCCCGAGAGGAGAATGGAGGAGAAGGGATTGCGGCGTGGCCATCCCCCCTGGGGGGTGATTTCTCGCTTTCTGTCTCTCTTTCTCTCTCTCTCTGTCTGGTGAGTGCACGCGCCCTGTAGCAAAAACCTCTCCAAAAAAAAAGAAAAAAAAATAGAGCTTCTGGAGATGAAGAATACAGAAAATTAAAATCTCTCTTAAAAGTGTCAATGACAGATTAGACCATGTAGAAGAAAATATCTCTGACCTTGAAAACAAAACCACCAATGTAGCCTAAGACATCAACAAGAATGAAAAGATAACCATCAAACATATATGAAATGTTCATATAATCGGTTTTCCAGAAGGTGAAGAGATAGGCATAGAAAATGTTTCACAGAATATTATCTTTCCAAATCTAGAGACATCTAGATCCAAGAAATACAGAGAAGGCCAAATAGAATCAACATAAGACAATCCTCTCCAAGGTGCATCATGACTAAATTGGCAAAGGTCAAACACAGTATGTTAAAAACGGCCAGAGAAAAATGCCAAGTTATTTACAAAGCATATCCCATCAGACTGACCTCAGACCTCTCAACAAAAACAATGCAAGCAAGGAAGAAATGGGGAAACATTTAGAATACGGAAAGAAAAAAATTCACCCCAGAACACTATACTGGACAAGATTATTTTCTTTATCTGAGAATGCTTTTATTTCGCCTTCACATTTGAAAAATAAAGAATTCAACACTAGACCAGCACTTTAAAAAATTCTTAAGGAAATGCTACATCAGGGATATGAAAGAGAGACAAATAGAAATAAGAGCACACAAAACAACTAAGAAAATGGCTAATGAAATAGCAAGAATAAGTCTGCACACATCGATAATGTTGGGTTCAGTTCTCCAATTAAATGACAGTTTGGCTGAATGGATAAATAAGCAGGAGCCTTTTAAATACTGCTGATAAGAAATACACCTCACTGATAAAGACATGATGAAAGTCAACAGCTGGAAAGAAGCATTTAAAGCAAACAGAAACCACAAAAAGTCTGGAGTCACAAAACCGATATCAGACAAAGTACACTTTATGATAAAATCTGTAAAAAAGAGACAAGGAAGAGCTATATAGCAGTAAAGGGACTAATATGCCAAGAAGGCATATTTATAAATTGGGGCACCCAAATGTGTAAAAGACTTCTAGATCTAGAGAGTTTGAAACACATTAATTATAGATTTCAACACATCACTGTCACTACTGGATAGGTCATCTTGACAGAAAATAGAAACACAGGAGAAAATGTTACCACAGACCTGAGAGGCATTTATAGAATATTTCACCCAACAAATACAAAATACACATTTTTTCAGCTCCACATAATAGGGCAGAAAAAAAGTCTTTATATATATAAAAGTATAGAAACTATAGGCAGCACATTTTCTAGCCATGATGAAATTAAATTTGAAATTAACAACAGAAAGGACCTTCAAAAATGCACAAATACATGGAAACGAGGCAATTTATTCGACTTTCAAACTATTGAAGGAATTAAAAAAAAAATTAAAATTCCTCAAGACAAATGACAATCAAGACACAATGTTCCAAAATCTTTGGGACACAGCAAAAGCAGTCCTAAGAGGGAAGTTTATAGCAATTAGTTTTCACAAAGGAAAAAAAAAAGGAGGCAAATAATCTAAAATGCATCTCAATGAACTGGAAAAGCAACAATAGAAAAATTACTACAGTACTAGAAAAAAGGAAATAGAGAACAAAATATACAGAATATTAATGAAACAAAAATCTTAGTTCTTTGAGAAGATAAAGAAAATTGATAAACTATTAGCTAGACTAACAGGAAAAACTAAGAGGAAAGAACCCATATAAAATTAGTAATAAAACAGACAATACTTTTACAGATAAAAATTATATAGAGAGCTTTATAAGGAAAAAAATTGATAAAAAATTTTCCTTCATGATTAAAACTCTCAGCAAAACATTGAGACAAAAATCAGAAGGGATATTTCTTAATATAATAAAATATGATAAACTCATAGCTAAAATGAATGGGGAAAATTTCCCACTAAAAACTGGAACAAGTCAAACCTGTCCACTTACTCCACTCCTTTTTTAACATAGTGTTAGAAGTTCTAGCCAATGCAATCAGACAAGAGAGCAAAATTTTTTTCAGATAGGAAAAGAAGTAATTTGTCCCTATTTGTAGACAAGATGATTATATACATAGAAAAAAAAGAATTCATTAAAAACTCCTAGAAGAAATACATGAATTCAATAAAGTGTCAGAATACATAAATTTATATCATTTTTACACATCAACAATTAACAGACTGAGGCAGAAATGAAAGTAATCCTGTATACAGACAACCACACACACAAATGCATAGGTGTAAACCTTACCAAAGAGGGGAAAGACCTCTAAAAGTAAAACTGTGAAAAACTGAAAAAAAAAAAAAAAAGAATATGAGACACAGAGGCAGAAAGATATCTCATGTTCATGCATTTGAAGAATCAATGTAGGGAACCAGCAGTTAGCGTGATCGCTATGTTGCTGGACTCCCACGTAGTCGACCATGGTTCGCGTCCTGGACCCGGTGGCTTAAAACTCACGCCGGGCGTGTGTGCATGCGTGCCCAAGATCCTGAGAAGAGAATGGAGGAGAAGGGATTGCGGAGTGGCCATCCCCCCAGGGGGTGATTTCTCACTTTCTGTCTCTATGTCTCTCTCTGTCTGGCCAGCACACGCACCCTATAGCGGAAAACAAACAAACAAACAAAAACAAAAACAAAAACCTCTCCAAGAATCAATGTAGTAAAAATGTAAATTCTGTCCAAATTATTTTACAAATTAAATTTGATTCTATTAAAATTAACAGTGACATTCTTCATAGAACAACATAAAATTCTTCTGGAATCATGAAAGTCCCTGTATAGTAATACTGTACAAAACAAACAAACAAACAACAACAACAACAAAAAAGTAGAAGGCATCTCACTACTTGACCTCAAAATATATTACAAATCTGCGATAATCAAAACAGCATGGTACTGGCATAAAAACAGACACATGGATCAATGGAAAAGAGTAAAGAATTCAGAAATAAACCCCCAAACATACAAAGGGCATGAGATAATACAGTGGGGAAAAGAAAGGCTCTTCAGCAAATGGTGTTGAAAGAACTAGATATCTACCTGCAAAAAAAAGAAACTGGACCCCTGTCACTCACCATTAACACAAATCAACTCAAATACAGACCAAATATTTAAATGCATTCTTAAGCTTTAAAACTACTTATGGAAAACATAGGGGAAATACTATTGGAGTAGGCAAAGATAGACATATGGAATTACACCAAGCTAGAAAACTTCTACGCAGCAAGGGAAACAATAATTAGAGTGAAGAGGAACTTTCAGAATGGAAGAAAACATTTGCAAGCTATGCTTTAGATTAAAGATTGATAACTAGAATATATAGGGAACTCAAGCTGCTCATTTACAAGAAAAATGAATGATCCAATTTAAAAATGGGCAAATGAGTTGAACAGATAACTCTTAAGGATGACATATGAATACCAAAAGTGCATATGAAAAACTGTTCAGCATCTCTTATAAGAGAAATGCAAATCAAAACCACAACAGGATACCACTTTACCCCATAAAAGTGGCTTTGGCATGAAAATAATGAGAAGTGCTGGCAAGGATGTGGTGAAAAGGGAACTCACCTACACAGTTGGTGAGAATGTAAATTGGTACAGACACTATAGAAAATAATTTGGAGGTTTTTCAAAAATCTATGACTATAACTACTATATGACCCAGTAATCCCACTCCTTAGTATTTACAAAAAGAGAGGAAAATAAACACTTGTACTTTCATGTTCACCATGGCATTATTTACAATTGCTAAGACATTGAATCAACCTCAGTTGCCAAGAACTGATGACTAGATAGAAAAACATGTGGCACATGTACACTATGGAATGTTACTCAGCCATAAGGAATGATGAGGCCCTGTCATTTGATACAAATTGGATGAATATGAAGGATTTAATGTTAAGCAAGCCAGACTATAAAAGATTAAACACTGTATATGTCCATATGTCCATCTATGGCAGAAATTGAAAATCCAAAAATATAATGATAGGGAGGACAACTGTAGATAGCCATGGATATAGATATGACTATATGGAAGGTGTATGGATAGAAGAGGGTGGGTAAGAGAAGCTCAGGGAAGAAATATGTAACAGACCTAAGAATGTAAAGTTTTCTGTTGAAAATAATGTATATGGTAATATCCTTGATTTGACAGTTACTTACTGCATGCATACTTTGAAAAACCAACAATTAAAATAAAGAGGTACAAAAGAATAATAATAATAACAACTAATGCTTTTTTTTTTTTTTAATAAATTTTTGCTATAGGGCACTTACCAGAAAGACAGAAAGCAAGAAATCACACCCCCCTACCCCCACTCCTGGGCGGATGGCCATACTTTAATCCTTTCTCTTCTAGTCTCGTCCTCTCAGGATTTTGGGCACATATGCACGCATGCCCAGCATGAGTTTTATGCCACCAGGTTCAAAACTGGAACCATGGTCAACTATGTGGGAGTCTAATGACATAACCATTATGCCATCTGCTGGTCCCCAAAACTAATGCTCTTCTAAACCCTCTGGTTCCATTCACACATGCCTATGCACATGCCATCACACGTGGCCACTGGATACCACAAGGCTTTTCTCTTTGTCAAGGAAGCAGCATTATATTCCCAATCCCAACACAAATTCTAACATTCTTAAAAGTAAACCTGTCAGGGAATATACTGATTTGTTATTTTTTTACTTCTTTACTTACTAGGAAGTTTTGTTTTGTTTTGTTTTTAATCCTTCCTATTTTCTTTTCTGATGAGAAAATGAATTCAGTTTCCTTAAGGAATTGACTATGTTTACTTGATGTCTTTGACAAGAGTTTCTTGACTAATGATACAGTTATTTGGAAAGGAAGTCAATTTAGGGAAAATGAAGGAATTAATCCTTCTTTAAAACTAACAGATCTGGGAACCAGCAGTTAGCGTAATGGCTATGTCGCTGGACTCCCACGTAGTCGACCGCGGTTCGCATCCCAGACCCGGTGGCTTAAAACTCACACCAGGCGCATGTGCGTGCGTGCCCAAGATCCCGAGAGGAGAATGGAGGAGAAGGGATTGCGGCATGGCCATCCCCCCCGGGGGGTGATTTCTCGCTTTCCATCTCTATGTCTCTCTCTCTCTGGCGAGCGCATGTGCCCTATAACAAAAAAAATCTCTCAAAAAAAACCCACAAAAACCTAACAGATCACTGATGTATTTAATGAGCTACTGCGACCAGTTGTTTGATGTGTTTCATGTCTCACTGAATTTGAGCTGTACATGTAATCATTACTGACAAAACGAAAGAGCCAAAACTATTTTGGCTTAATAAATTAGAGCAGATTTGTGATTATCCTATTATAAAGCCACAGTCAGTCAGTCACTTGCTTTATGGTAGCCTTTCAGGAGAGGCAAGAAAAGGTATCAATATAGCTAGTTGGCTAGAGCAGGGTCCTGAGTAATAGCAGTAACAGTCATAGTACCATTCACAGTAATAATTAACACGTAGGCTTTTTTTTTTTCAGGGCATATTGTGTGTTTGTGTGTGTGTGTGTGTGTGTGTGAGAGAGAGAGAGGGGGAGAGAGGGAGAGAGAAAGCAACTCCTATGGGGCATGGTCATGCTGCAATCCCTTCTGGTTCATCTCTTCCCTTCTTTCACAATTTTGAGCATACACATACATATACCTGCCATATTTTTCAAGCTGCAGGGTCTGGGCTTGGACTGTACAGTTGGTCATTTGGGATCCAGAACCTTAACCACCATGCCACTGGGTGGTCCAACATTTAGGCAACCTTAGTAATTGTCAAAAATACGTTCTAAATAACTCATGTACATGATCTCATTAAATCTTCAACAACACTGTGAACTTGGTACCATTTTTCATCCTCATTTTGCAGATGAGGCAGCAAAGGCATAAAGAGGTACAGAGACATCCCAAATCACACATCCAGTGAATATATCCATGGTCATTAACTGTCTATGTGAAAGCAATCTCTGAAGCATATAGCAGAGATAAAAAACAAACAATTTAGCATATATTAGACACCTATTTGTACAAAGATTTAAGTAGACAATTTTTTTTTTTTTTTTTGCTGATCCTGGGATTTCAATAATTGTTTGTTCAGTCACTACTGAAGATAAAGAGGTTACGTTCACATGAGCTTATGTTACTATATATAAATGTTGCATGTTTGCTTAAGAAGGAGGTGGTTCTTCAATAAGATGCACAACAAAATATGCTGGGCAAGCGTTTTTGAGAGTGCACATGCTAGGGCATGATTCCAAATTGATAGAACCAGAATTTCCAGCATTTACAAAAACAAACACCAATGATAATGATGAGATCCTTAATTAAGAATGGCTGGTCCCATAAAATCTTGTAGATATTTGTTACACTATTATCATGGATAACCAAATGATAGCCTTTAAAGAAAGCCTTTGATTGAACACAAAGAATATATTAATTAGTGAAGAAATCAAATACACATGTCTTTATAATACTGGAGTAACATGAACACATCACTGAAGAAAGAAATTTTGGCTTAATACTTTTTCCTCAGAATATAGTTTTGTAACTGTAAACATATGGAAGAAGATGAAAACAGGACACTTTAAAGGTACAAGAACTCCATGCTATCTCTGCAGAGGTTTAGGTGTCAGAAATGGTTGGCCAAAATCTGTTTAGGAATAAGAATTTTTGTGTCCAATTTTACAATCAGAAGTAGAATATACTTCAGTATTAATTTTAAATAATAACTTGAGTTCACAACAATTTGGCTGGAACTATAGCATACTTTTGTACTATGTATGGGTGAAAGGATTTTTGGAAGCACATCTTTAACCTAGTTAAATGTACCATCATATTTTGAGTACTGTTGATGGAATGCAAACCAAGCTGGTTAAGAATGAATTATCAGCTCATTAAAGCAACAATCTGCTGCTGAACATCTGCTTAAAACTGCATCTGTACTTTGTTTGATGTGGTATATAACGTACGCATTTAAAAATAATAAAATAGCATTTACACATATTCTATACATGTGACTTTACTCATTAACACAGAATTTCTATGTAGTACTTTAAAACTAATGAATTTTTATAGAATATACTTCTGGGCTTTTGCCACTTGTAAGAGAAATGACTCTAATGAATTTAGGCCTACAATTTAAGTAAGAATTTTAAACTATTCCATATGGCTAGGAGCGCTTTCATTCACTTATAAACAATGTATATTGATATTAGAAAAACTTCCTTAATATACAATGGTTCAACTATTAGCAATGGTTCAACCATTAGTAATTCCCCAAACTCAGAAAACATTTCCAACTAAGTGGTTTTAACTACAGTAGGTCAACCTAATTGTTTTTTCTTTTTCAGACTGGAGACTTGAGTATTTCATTTTTTCCCATAAAAAACTTTGAATAAATATTCATCTCTTAAGAGTAGTCCAGGTCACCCTCTCCTGGGATCCAGATTCAGTGACTAATGAGTCTCAAGACAGAGAACTAAAATGAAAGAACACTGAAGGGATTTCACTGATCCCTTATCAGTATGAAGTCAGTGCTTGGGTAAGAAACTATCACACAACCTACTAAGACATCTAAAAATCTGTGCAGAAGATGTGGTAGGAACCAAAAGGGAGGTTCTAGTGCAAATTAAGACTCAGGCTCTGTCCTGGGGACAAGTCAGGGTCTAAAGATCTAACCTTTTATCACCGAGCTGGTGCTCACTTCTTGAAATAGCTCTTAATAAACTGCTTTGCGCCAGCAGCTGGTGTGGATATGCATGGCTGACTGCACAGTTTGAGTCTGGACCTGGTGGCTTGAAAATCATGCTGAGCACCTGTGCGTATGTGTGTATGCTCAAAATCTCAGGAGGAAAAGGGATTGTGACATGACCATCCCTGTGGGGGGTGATTCTCATCCCTACTCCCCCATCTCTTTCTGGCAAACACATGCTCCCTATAGTGAAAACTGTTAAACTAAATTGTCTGCATCTAGATAAAATGGGCTAATAGAGGACAAATGTATTCCTTGAGCTTTCCTTGGTGCTAACTAGCACTTTGAGCCATCCTTCCAGTAAAGCTTACCCAGCATCCATAACTACCTTTACTCCATCTCTATGTACTAAAATGTGATTGTCCATGTTCTAGACCTGTTACGAACATTCATTATAACGCCTAACTGTTCCACCTTGGTGTGAGCCTTACCAGTACTCTAGGCTAGTCTACGTTCCAACTGCTAATGTCCAGCTGGGGGCAGAGTAATCACAACTCTAAGTGCTAACACAATGGAGAGAGATGAAGCTTGTAAAATAGGAATTTTTCTTATGAACTCATTCTAGGGCCATCTTTTTATTTATTTTTTTTTTTGTAGATACTTTCCAAATACTATTCTGATAAGAATTTCCCATACTATTTTCAAGCATCAGTTTTCAAGAAAGAACTATTGTGCTGCAAGCTATGAATGCATTAACACTCAGAACACAAAGTAATCTTCACAGAATTACAAGCTGTTGCCACGTTGAATGTTACTATAGAATAAAACAAAAAATGATGATTAACTTTACAACATAACTACTAAATCTAACCCTAACAAGAAGTCACTTAATTTTTCCGTAGGACATACAAGTTTTTTTCTTTTTTTTTTTTTTTTTTTTTTTTTGGAGAGGTTTTTGCTATAGAGCACATGTGCTTGCCTGGAAGACAGAGACAGAGAGACAGAAAGTGAGAAATCACCACCCAGGGAAGTTGGCCATGCTGCAGTCCCTTCTCCTCCATTCTGCAATCCCTTCTCCTCCATTCTCCTCTTGGGATCTTGGGCATGCACGTACATGTGCCCTGTGTGAGTTTAAGCCACCGGGTCCGGGACTCGAACTGCAGTCAACTACATGGGAGTCCAGCAACATAGCCACTATGCCAGCTGCTGGTCCCAAGGACATACAAGCTTTATAATTCAGAAAAGTGGCTTGCTTTGAGTCTTTCATGGTCTACTCCAGTGCAAAGATACCTTGCTCTGATACTGAAAAATAAATAAATAAATAAAAAAGGCAACAAATTGTCAGAGTACTTGTTAACACTATAATATACCCAGAAATTAATCATAGAGCATGCAGTCTGCTGTTGAGGGGGGAGTCAAATATTCAGGAAACCCTTAAGAGAATTTTCTAATTGTTGCATGTAATCATAGCAGTCACCCGCAGGTGAACCACTCATACAAGGCTATATGAGGTGTGATAGAGAGGTGCAAATGAGGAATTATTTTCTCTCTTGGACATTTCTTATGTCTCAATAAGCAGAACATTTCATAGGAAAGCACTGGGGGAGACTCTCAGCAAAATGTTTCGTAATTGTCTGTGAGGCAGTAGAATAATGGGGACAGAGGAGGGCAGTGGGGAGTCATCTTTCCTGGGCTAGGCAATATAGGATGGATGCCTTCTCTTCAGGGAATTTACAAATAATTAAAAAACAACAAAAACACAGTTTGTTCACTTTGTGCCAGCACTTATAAAAAATGTCAGTGATTACACATTCTACTTTGACAGGCAGAGGACTCGATTTCTCCCTCCCCTTCCACTTGTCTCACACAGCCACTGCTGAACTGCTGTGAAGACACTGAATGCTCAGTGCCTCTGCCTTCTTTGTCTCTCTGCCTGCATGTGCTGCATGAACTTTGGTTTATAACCTGAAATCATTGTGCATAGTAAAGGTAGAAATAGTATGTGTGCACGCACGACTGTGTGTGGGTGTGTTTTAGAAGGAGAACAATTCATAGTTAACCTGTAAACTACTTTCAGTGTATTAAATGTCATCACACACTGAGTGCACAGTCACTAAGACTTCAAGTGTTATTTTTTCTCTTTAAATTAAAAACAAAATTATTTAACTTTATTTATTTATTTTATTTTTAATTTTTACCAGAAAGGGACAGGGTAAAAGAGAGAGAAAAAGAGAGAGAGAGAAGGAAAGTAAGAAAGTAAGCTGCCAGGCCTGGAACTCGAATTGGCCATGTGGGAGTCCAGCGATCTTAACTAACACGTCACCTACCGGCCCTGAGATTTCAAGTGTTTTTGCTTTTAGGGTATTTGAACTGAGGCAGAATGATACACAGGTTGGTGTCAGCTTGACTTGGGTTGGGTCCTGGTTTTGCCACTGATCAGATGTAGGTCCTGGAAGACTACAGGCTCATCTGTGATATGGATATATTCTTTTTCACCTTACAGACGTGATGAAGGAGTCAGAGGAAATATAAAGAATCTAGGGCCTAAGACATCTGAGGTGCTCAGCCAATGGTAGGTTTTATTGCAATACTGAATGAAAGTTAGAAGTTATTTCAATAATTTAACATATTTTAATATATATTTAATGTGATAATAGGTATAATGTCCTAGTGGGCTTCCATTCCTCTCCCTGTGGTATCAATGAAGATAGAAGTACATAAGTAATGATAGTGGGACGTTATATTGACTCCTGAAGAATGCAATTTATTGGGGGAAAAAATCCCTTACAATAAAAGGCTCATGGGTTAAAAACTATAATATCTTTGCTAGGAAAAGATATTTTACAATAGGGGTTCTCAAACTGGAATGTGCATCAGATTTACCTGGACAACTTGTTAAAATTCAGATTTCTGGCATAAGAGTGTAATTCAACAGGTCTGTGTTGAAATTCAAGAATTTCCCAGGTGATACGGCTATTGCTGTGGGTGGCCCAGGGCTTATTAAGCTTTAACATGCACAAAACAAGCTGGGAAATCTTATTAAAATTTAGACCATGATTCAATAGGTCAAAGATGCAGCATGAGAATTCTGCATTTCTAACAAGCACCCAAGTGATACCAATACAGGGGTCTGCAGCTCACGCTTAGAGCAGTAAGACTCTAGAGCTGTTGTGTCTGATGGAGTAGTTTTACTTAAGATGTGGCTAGTCTCAAAAGAGAAATGCTTACAGTTATAAAATACACACTGCATTTAAAAGACTTAGTATAAAAAATGTAAAATGCATCAATATTTTTTTATATTGGGGGGCCAAACAGTGGTAAAATGGGACAGAATGTGTTGGTTCATATTCAGAGACCTCGCTAAATATGCTGGGCAAGCACATGCCAATGATCCTGTCTGGATGAGGTTGGGGTTAGATCATGGCATTGGCACCCTGTCAAGAGTGCTGTATCTTTGTGTTTTTCGCTCTCTGCTTTTCTCACTCATAGAATAAATAAACTTTAAAAGTACATTTTTAGGAGAGATCTAGATGGCCAACTAGAAACACCAGAGCATCTCTCTGAGAAAAAAGGTCAAAAGAGTTGAATAAATGCCTATACTTTCAGCAGAGGAGTGAAGTGAGGCTGATGAAGTGGAAGAAAAAGACAGCAGAAGTTTCTGGAACACTAAATCTATACTTGGAGATGTAAACAGGGAATTAATTATCTGAATTTTCAATGAGGCTCCAGAGCTCCCTGCACCCACCTTTACACGGGAGAAGGTAAGAAAAACTCTCCTCTGAAACTCTAAATTCCATACTCCCACCGGAGACTCAACTGCAGAAGAGTAACGAATCTGGCACAAAGCTAATATTCATGTTAAGAAAGTACGTGGATCTATCGCTTCAGAGAAAATAATTGAACTCCCACCCTAGACCCCAAGAGTTCAGCCTAATCTTGAGAGATGACGGATAGGTGGAACAAAGATCACAACCAGGACCAGGACATCTGGCATTTCCACTACACTGTAGGAGTGGAAAGCAATACACAGAGGAGAAGCAGCCCCCGTGACTGGAAAAAATGGGGTGAACCTAACAACTGAAGCCTACTCCTTCACACACTGGAGATCAAGAATTCTATGCATCCCTGCCATGCCACTACTTCTAGAATGTGGTATATGAGAGCATCACCCCCATCAGAGACTGAGATATCTGGATATTTTCCCTTGACTGGGCTGGCAGATCCATACCCTCCCTTCCCTTGGACCACCCCAGATTACCTCCTGATCCTTGAGTATCCAATCCAGCCACCTAACTCTTAGCATAAGACTGCTTGCATCCTGTCAGGCTCTGTTCATCCTTGGGATTTAAAGGTTGTCAACTCTGGCTTGGGCCTCACAGATAGGCTTGCCTCTCCCCCTCCTGGACCATCTTGCCAAGCTGCATTTGGGCCTGAGGCTGCTCCACCAACAATAATTACAGGCAAGCTCAGCAGGTCCGTGGAACAGATAGACAGGGTTTAACAAAGTTGATATCCTGCCTCTCCTGGACAGCATTCCTAGTGTGGTATTCAGGTCTTAAGGGCTGATTTGCCCCAGGGTTCTCCAGACAGATCACTTCTGGAGTCTCATAGATTCCTTCTGGCCTCTTCTGGACCCCTTGCTAGGGCCATATTTTGTTCCTCAGGTATGACTCAGCCCAGGCATTACAGAATCTATTCCATATATCATAAAGACATGAGTTCTTCACCACATGAATAAAAATAAAGGGACACAAGAAATATGAGAAAACAAGGAAATATCTCCCCTCCAGAAGAACACAATCACTCATCACTACAATGGATAAAATACAGGAAATCACAGAAAAGTCAAAAATGGAACTCATACTCCTTCCGGCCCAACACCCAGTGAAAAGCCAGAATCCATGTGCATCTGAGGTGGGCCTAACCCTGCCCCTTTAACTGGAAAAAGCCTCTGTCCCAAACCCCTCCTTCCAACCCAACACCCAGCAAAAAGCCAGGTAGGGTGGTCTCTATCTTCTTTTTGTCTCCGTCTCTGTCTCTGTCTCTGTCTCCCTTTCTCATGAAATTTTTCTCTCTTATATGTATGTATGTATTTTTAAAGATCTGTAGGTACTGTTTCTTGTCTTGACCTCTCCTTTCTCTTGCTAATTTCAGAATCATGTGCATCTGAGATAGGCCGAGCCTTAGGTTCTCATTTTTTTTTTTTTGCCTTTTTTAAAATATTTTTTTTCCTTGTTCATTGTTTTGTTTCCTCTCTCTCTCTTTTTCCTCTTTCCTTTTTTTTCTTCCTGACTTTCTCACCTTGCTTCTCACCTTCCACATATTGAATGTCTAGGCAGTTCTAGGTGCATAGTAGCAAAACAGCTGAATACTTTAAACCCTGCAGCTCAGCCCCATGCCCCTATTCCCTTGAATGTGTTAGGCCTTTGTAATATCCAGTTCCATTGACAAAAGTGAAGGTTGCTTGGTGAAGATCAGGGAAACAGAACTGCAGAATACTTGCAGTCCATCTCCTTACACACATCTTTAACACTCAGAATTAACTCCAACGAGGTAGGAAGTAATGTATAATCCATCAGATGACCAGAAACCACCACCACAGAGGCACAAGAAATATGGTAAATCAAGAAAATATCTCTTCCTCAAAAGGAAAGAACAGCTCTTCATCATCCACAGATAATATAATGGAAATGTCAGATAAAGAATTTAGGATATTCATAATGACAAAGCTATAAGAGATGTAAGAGAAGAGAGACAATGAACTCCAGAAAATGCAGGAGAAAAGAGACAACAAGTTCTAGGAGGTGAGGAAGTTCTCCCATGATCTGAAAGAGGAAATATACACAAAAGAATCTAATGGAACTATTAGAAATGAAGGCTGTAATACAGGAAATCAAAACCTTCCTTGAAAATATTACAAGCAGATTAGATCATGCAGAAGACTGAATCTCAGATGTAGAAAATAGGACCTCTGACCTAGAAAAATTCACCCAAAAGACTGAGAAAATAACCCCCCAAAAATGTGAATAATATATGAGTAATACTAGATACTATTAGATGCCCAAACATCTGGATAAGAAAAAAACAACATCTCTTCATGATTAAAACTTTCAGAAAAATCAGTATAGAAGGGACATTTCTCAACACAGTAAAAGCCATATATGATAAACCAATAGCTAATATCATACTGAAGGAAAAATGAAAAGTTTTCCCACTAAAAAGTAGAACAAGACAAGGCTGCCTACTTTCTCCACTCCTTTTAAACATAGTGCTGGAAGTCCTACTCAATACAATTAAATACGAAAGTAAAAATACAAGGTATTTAAGTAGAAAAGACCCGGTGGCTTAAAAACTCATGCTGGGCGGGTGTGCGTGCCTGCCCAAGATCCCAAGAGGAGAATGGAGGAGAAGGGATTGCGGCGTGACCATCCCCTCTGGGGGGGTGATTTCTCGCTTTCTGTCTCTATGTCTCTGTGTCTGGCGAGCGCACGTGCTCTATAGCGAAAACCTCTCCAAAAAAAAAGAAAAAGCTAAACTGTCCCTATTTACAGATGATATGATTATATACATAAAAAGCCCAAATGAATCCACACAAAAAAAATTCTATTAAGTAATAAATGAATTCAGTAAAGTGGCAGGATACAAAATCAATATACAAAAATCTATTATCTTTGTTCATCAACAATAAATAGACTTGAAGAATGCAATCCCATTTACAATAGCCATAAAAAACCCCTTAGAAATAAATCTAACCAAAAAGGGGTAGAAAAACCTTAACAAGGAAAACTATGAAGAATTAAAAAAAAATAGAGTATGATACAACAAGTGAACAAAATATTTCATGCTCTTCAATTGAAATAATCGATATAATCAAAATAGCAATTCTACCCAAATTAATTTACAAATTCCATGTGATTCCAATCAAGTTACTAGTAACATTTTTCAAAGAAATAGAACAATCATAAATACATCTGGAATCATAAAAGGCCCTGCATTGCCAAGGTAATACTATCCAAAAAGAATAAAGAGGGATCTTACTACCTGACCTTCAACTGTACTACAAAGCTGTGATAATCAAAACAGCATGACACTGGTGCAAGAAATACTTGAGAGTACCATAATACCAGGAAATAAAAGGGAGATATATAGAAATAAGAAAACACAAAACAATTGGAAAAATAAGAAAATGGTAGGTGTAAGGCCACATATTATCAATAGTAATGTTGAATGCAAATGAATTAAACTATCCATTGTATCATTTGTAATCTTTCCATATGTGGACAGCTGGTGATAAACTAAAGTAAAATATACATTTAATTATTTTATTACAACAACATTTCTAGTTAAATATTTTCAGTTTCATCAAATAGCTACAGCTTAATTGGATGAGCTGAACTCACAACTTTCTTGGATCATGGAACCCATAGTCTCCATAATTGTTTCACAGCAGCTCAGATCCAAAACAATTGCCTAACAATTCAATTTATTAAGTAGTTAGGTCCCAACAGCTTCATATTTATTTAAATATACCTTGCAACTTAGAAGTGGCTTGAAAAAATTATATACATAAATTAAAAAAATATTTTTCATTTTTCAATAACCACAATTTTTACTAGCAGGATGCATATACCTGTTTAGCACTGCACTTTTTTTACTTTTTTTTTTCCCATTTAGATCTGTGTCTATTACTTGGTTTTAATTACTGAACCATTTTAATACATTCTGATACTTGTTAGATGATTTTTTAGTGTGTTATTTTAATTTTACATAATTTTTAAAAAACAAAATATGTCCAAAAGATGTAGAGTCAGGCTGACTTTTGTAGAACCTGTATAAAAATAACAACAAAGGACTAGGACCAGCAGATTATGTAATGGTTACATTGCTGGACCCCCACATAGTCGACTGCGGTTCAAGTCTTGGACCCAGAGATTTGAAACTCATGCTAGGCGCAGGTCATGCGTGTCCAAAATCCTGAGATGAGAATAGAGGAAAAAGAACTGTAGTGTGGCCATCCCCCCAGGGGATGATTTCTCATTTTCCTTCTCATTTTCTCTCTCCTGCAAGCACAGGCACAAAAATCTCTCCTCCTAAACAAACAAAAATAATAACAGCAAAGGCAGAGTTCAAGACAGTAGATTTAACCAGGGACAGAACTGATTTGCCAACAGGTACATGTTTCTGCATGATGGTGACAGTGCAGTAGGGCTGAGAAAAAAATGCACCAGAATTTTCTTCTAATAAAGATGTTGCTAGTTCTTCAGTGACATTTATTCTTCCATATTAAGTAATGAATCAGTATGTAAAGTTCCACTCCAAACTCTATTGAGAATTTAACTAGAATTATATCGAATTTATATGTTAAATTGGGGGTGAGTTTAATGCTTTATAATCATGAGTTTTCTCATCTGTAAATGTACTGTCTCTTCCTGAATTTGTTTTGTCGTTTTTATTTTTTTATTATTATTTTATACATTCAATCGCTATACATCATTTAGGTTGTAGAGAGACTTTACCCAACACGAAATACACCTCAGATCAGTCCAGGTAAGACTATTATACACACTATCATCAACAAGTAATAAACCATTTCTGTGTCCCACAAATGTCTTACTTCTCTATTTACTGTACAACTACTTAAACTTTGGAATTAGATTGGACATTGCCTCATTCCTTGTACACAAAGAGTTTTCTTAGCACTTTTTTGTTTTTAAAGGTTTTTGCCATAGGGAGTGTGTGTTCATGTGCACAAGAGAGATAGAGAGAGAGAAAGAGAGAGAGAGAGAGAGAGAGAGAAATCACTCCCCAAGGGGAGTAGCCATTCCACAATCCCTTCTCCATTCTCCTCCTGGGATTTTGGGCATGGGTGCATACACACACTCCCAGCATGATTTTCAATCCATCAGGTCTGGGACTTGAATCTCAGTCAGCAATGTCAGAGTTCAGCGCCTTAACCACTACACCTCCTGCTGGACCCTTCGTACTTCCTTTTTATTACAGCAACATCAAAAACCTATCTTCACAATGAACCCTGAAATTATGAACTATTTCAAGACAGTAACTTCTGTGTGAAAAGAGCAACAGATTTTTCTGTATTTGGTTTGAAATTTAAAATATCCTGCAGAATCTCTGTGAATTTTCTGCATTGTCTCAGGTTGTCTCAGTGCACAGTTAGGACTCTGAAAAGTTAAGATTCAAAGATTTTTTTAGATTTAAGCATGATATTCTTTATTCTCTTTAGTTAGGATTCAGGATCATTGAGTATATGGAAGACCAGGAAGCACTTAAGTACTTTGCTATTTTTCCTATATGGGAAATGGATTACTGAGATGATGCACAAACAGATGCAATCCAAGAGTCAGAACCTTGGGGGGGGGCACCAGAACTTCCCTATGAAGCCCAAGTACTCCCTCAATTCCCACTTTCCCTTCTTCACCTTGTGGCAGGCTTCTTAAGTGAGGAGACAAGGACTTGGGCAAATGTGACTAAGACAGCTGGTTGTCTATGTTTGTATCATTTGGAATCCACTTGGGAACACATGCATTTGTCTCAGTGTGTCCCTGATATGAATGAGACTATATCCCAGCTGGTCCCAGATAATCAAAGCATGCCAGCCCCACAATGCTACCATAATGCGTAATGCTTCATTTGTCTAATGTAATGGGCACCTACCACAGTTTGGACATGCCCATCAAAATAAGAAACTAAAGCAAGTAAGGGAGGAAGAGGGTGGGTAAGAGCAATTATTAATATATCAGAGTGGAAACTTCTAAAAGAAATTGAGTCATGAATTATTTGGGAAGCTTATGGCCAGAAATATAAATAAAACTGAGTGATGTGCATTCTTTTAATAATTTTGATTTGGGTTAAGGAGGGCAAACAATAACTGTAGCTATTTTCTAAATGGCCAAAACTAAAATTCTGTTTTATTTTCAGATAAGACAGCACCACAAGGCTTGCCTGGGGCATAGAGATATTATAGAAGGAAAATTGTTTGTCAGAGAGTCACACTCATCATTTCCTTAAAAGGCTTTTAACTCCCCTAATTAGAACTTTAAAGGGTGTCTCTTTTCCTTTTCTAATATTAAATTATACTGGCTGTATCACTGGAGTGAAATGAGGAGAATACACTCTTTGCTAATTTTATTTTCAGGTTGACATTTTAAATTTAACTTGATAGTCTTACTTTTTTTTTTTTCTTGGAAAGAATAAAAAAGCTTCACAGCTTGAGGTGTTGACAGTATTCCAGAAGACCCTGGACCCCTGTGGCTCCTTGATGACTACTGTGGAGTGGGCATCTGTCAGCAGGACTCAGAGTGATTACCCATAAATAGGTGCTTGGCAACAGTCCCAATTCATTACCCGCATCATAACCCAGAGGGTAGAAAAAAAAGTGGTATGATCGGTTTCTTGGCAGTTATCCTGTGATGGGTAATTCAAATATTATTGAAATGAAATATCAATTCAGTTTTAATACATTGGTTGGGTATATGCTATGGGCACTATTCTCTATTCTGTAAGAATATATATTTTTAAAAATAAGATATAGCCATTGGTGTTCATAAGGAAAAGCTGAGAAATGAAAACTATAAAAACAACTGAATAGAAGGCAAAATGAAAGTAACATGAGAAATATACAGTATTATATAAATTTTCAGAAAACCAAAGTAAATTAGTTATCCAAAAGCCACTGAATCTTTCCTATATTTTCTCATTTAATTGCTTATAATCTTCATGAAAGATAGTAGTTAAGACAGAAGATAAGGCATAGGACAGTGTATAATCACTATTTGATAGATCAGGAAACTCAGGGTTTCAAAGATTATGCAATTTAGTCCTGAACATGTAAAGAATCTTTTCCAAATCGAGGATCTATCCTCTTTTTACATACTATTTCAGATAAACACACATATTAATGTATTAAAATGATGGATTTAAAGAAATGATATGTAAGGAATGAGTGACCCCAGGCCAGAGGCTGCCTTGGAACCTTAGCACTCCCCTCTTTTACTCCAGGTGCCAGTTCCTCTTGTTTTCAACTTTGCCCTGCAGTTCTTCTTGCTCCTGTGCTGCAGAAGAGAGTGAAGGAACCAAGACTAAGAGGCACCTTGGAACCTCCACTCTCTCCTGTTCATTACAGACTTCATAGCTTCTGAAACATGCATTGTGCACCTCTCAACTCATACTTTCTCAGTTGAAACTCTGCAGCTCAGCCCTAAATGCATCTTTTCTCTAGAATTTGGGAGATATTTGGAACATCCAGTCCCAGCAACAAAAGTGCAGGTGACAGGGCGAACATCAGGGAAATGGGGCTGCAAAGAAATCACATCCTCCTGCACACCTTTGAACACTCAAAATTATCTCTAAGAGGTCAGGAAGAAATATATAATCCACCAGATGACTAGAACCAGTTCAGAGGCACAAGAAATATGAGAAACCAAGAAAATATCTCTCCCCCAAACGGAAATAACAATACCTCATCATTCACATATACTACACAATGGAACTTGTGCAAATGTGAAATAAATGATTTGAAATATTCATAGTGACAAAATTAAACGAGATACAAGAGAAAAAAGATGATGAACTCCAGAAGATGCAAAAGAAAAGAGACAATGAGATACAAGAGATGAAGTCCATGATTTGAAAGAAGAAATAGACACCATAAAAAAGAATCAAATGAAACTGTTAGAGATGAAGGCTTTAATACAGAAAAACAAACTTCCCTTGAAAGTATTAAAAGCAGGTCAGATCATGCAGAAGATCGAATCTCAGATGTAGTAGACAAAACCTCTGACCTAGAAAGTACCACCAAAAAAACAGAGAACCCCCAAAATGAGAATAATATATGAGAAATACTATATTCTACTAAAGAACCAAACACCTGAATAATTGGTATCCCAGAAGGTGAAGAAAATAATAAAAGCATTGATAATTGATTCCATGAAATCCTAGATAAAAACTTTCCAAATCTAGAGAAGCATTAAAACATCCAGATCCAAGAAATACAAAGGGCTCCAAAAAGAATCAATAAGATCTTCTCCATGGCACATCATAGCCAGATTGGCCAAAACCACAAAGACAAGATACTAAAATTGGCAAGGGAGAAACATCAAGTTACTCACAAAGGTTACCCCATCAGGCTAATAGGAAAACCTCTCATTGGAAACAATGCAAACAAGGAAAGAATAGGGAAATATATTCAAAGTGTTAAATGAAAACAAGTTCAACTGAGATTAGTATACCTGACAAGATTATCTTTCAAATGGGAAGAAAAGATAAAAACATTCTTGAATAAACAAAACCCAAGAGAATTTACCAACTAGAGCAGCTCTTCAAAAAGTTCTGAAAGGAGTGCTATACCAGGAAAACTAAAGTTAGACACACAAAAATAAGAGGACAAAAAACTACCAAGAAAATGGCCAACTTAATGGTAGGGACAAGTCTGGCAATATTGATAATAACATTGAATGTTAATTATTTAAATTCTCTAGTCAAGAGACATAAACTGGCTGAAGGAATTAAAAAACAGAAACTCTCTATCTGTTGCCCATAAGAAACCCACCTCATGGAAAAAGACATACATAGACTACTAGTGAAGGGCAAGAAAAAGATATTCCATGCAAATGGAAACCAAAAAAGAGTAAGAGTTGTGATACTGCTTTCAGACAAAATAGACTTTAAGACAAAAACTGTAAGAAGAGACAAAGGACATTATATAATAGTAAAAGAGCTAATTCATCTAGATGATATAGTGCTTATAAATATCTATGCACCTGAGGAGCACCCAAATATGTGAAGAAAGACTGCTAGATATAAAGGAGAGAGAGACTGCAACACACTAATTGGTGAGAATCTTAGTACCCCATTATCTCCTTTAGACAGAACAATGAGACAAAAAATAAACAAAGAGATTCAGGACCTAAATAATTCCATAAATCAGATGGACTTGACAGACATCTATAGAACTTTCCACCCCAAACTCACAAAATATACATTTTTCTCACCCCTCCCCCCCACACACATAGTACCTTCTTGAACATTGACCACATGATAGGGCACAAAATAAGCCTTTACAGATTCAACAGGATAGAAACAATATCCAGCATCT
Organism: Tupaia belangeri chinensis; assembly: GCF_000334495.1. Classification (NCBI taxonomy): domain Eukaryota; kingdom Metazoa; phylum Chordata; class Mammalia; order Scandentia; family Tupaiidae; genus Tupaia; species Tupaia belangeri. The sequence goes on from NW_006160045.1 coordinate 1,864,884, forward strand.
TTTCCAACCATGACGGAATTAAACTTGATATCAATTTCAGGAAATACACAAATACATGGAAACTAAACAACCTACTCCTAAATGACTTCACAACAACTACCGAAGAGATTAAGACTGAAATCAAAAGATTCATGGAAACAAATGATATGAGTACACAAGTTTCCATAGTTTGTGGGACACCACAAAAACAGTCATAGAAGGAAGTTCATAACAATTAGTGTGCATAAAGGCAAGATGGAAAGGTAGTAAATGGACAACCTAACATCATGCCTCAGGAAACTGGATAAACAACAACAAAAAAATCCAAAAAATGGCAGGAGAAAAGAAATAATAAAGATTCAAGCAGAAATAAATGAAATAGAAAATAAGTGAACTATACAGAAAATAAATGAAAAAAAAAGCTGAGTTTTAAAAAGATAAACAGGGTTGACACACCCTTAGCTAGACTAATTAAGAAGAGAGGAATCAGATAAGTCAAATTTGCAATGAAACAGGCAATACTACAACAAACTCGATAGAAGTAAAAGATATCATCAGAGGATACTATGAATGACTACACACCAACAAACAAGAAAATCTGGATGAGCATATACCTGTACACATGTAATCTACCAAGATTGACACAGGAAGACATAGAAAGCCTGAATAGACCAGTAACAAGCAATGAGATTGAGTCAGTAATAAATAACCTCCCAACAAACAACAACTCAGGTCCTGATGGCTTTACTTCTGAATTCTACAAAACTTTTAAAGAAGTGTTAACCCCATTCTACTTGAATAATTTCTAAAGACCCAAAAGGAAGGTAACTGGATTACTGTGTGAACAGTACCTAGCTATTTTGATATGAGGTTCTGGAAATACTGCATAACTCAGGCATTTTGCTATTGTCAGTCTGAATCATGAAAAGTAGTAAGGTAACATCCCTTTTGCAACTTTCAAGTACAAAGACAATGCAACTGGTTGTAGAGTATTTCCAAATAGAGATCCTGGCCAGATAAATGAAAAGAGAAATGTCCTTTATAATCAAAAGGGTTACTTATAATACAAACAAACAAACAAATGAAAAGGGAGCTGGAATGGTTTAATGCAGTCTGTGAGCAGGCAGCAAAGGGTAGAGGAGATGGCTATCAAATGTGGGCATTGTCTCCAGACTGGGGTGGAGTGTTCATCAGTTGGCAAGCATTTGTTGAGTGCCTTCTGTATGTCACTGGTCTCAGTACTTGGGTCTATGGTATTTCTTCCTGAGAAAGTCACTGTTCTTGGGGTGTTTAATTCTAGAAGCCTACAACAAGCAATAACCCAGCAAAGATAATTTCAGACACAGGTATGCTAAAGAGATAAAATTGAGTAATGTGGCAGAGTGAGTGGGTAAGCAAGATGGGGAGGCTCAGGGATGGCTGCTTGGAGGGGGTGGCATTGAGCACAGGCTAAATAATGGAACATGCAGAAGAACTCAATGCCTGCAGGAGGGATGGCAAGTGTCAGTCCCAAGAAGGTAAGCAGGATAGTGGCATGTTCAAGAAACAGAAAGGGACCAGGATCACAGAGATGGAGTAAATGTGGAGAAAAATGACAAAGGGTAAAGTTGAAGAGACAGCAGGAGCAGAAGCTGCAGGGATGCTGTGAAGATTTAACTGACACTCAAATGCTGTCTCTGGTGATACTCTCCCTGAAGAATGGCAGAGGCAGTGCTGGACATTCTATCCTTCACCGAGCTCCCTGGTACTTTGTCTATATTCCTATTACAGGACTCTTCACAGACAACGCACTCCTCAAAAACAGATGATCTACTTATCTTTGTGCTAGTAGCAAGCAGTGTCCTGCACAAAGATTCACTCAATGTATGTCCACTGAATGGAAACTTGCAGCTGTTAATTTAAAAATTAAAAGACAAACGACTATTTATGTTTGCTGGTACAGAACAAGAGGATGCTTTATACACGTAAGTCAAACTTAAATTGTGTTGGTAACTTGGAAATGAGACAATCATGCACTCTGTTTTCCATCGGCTTTTTGCAGGATTTATTCAGAGGCAGCTCTGTGAAATGCTTTGGATCTGGCTTCACTTGCAATATGTGAGCTGCCACGGGAGAAGAAAAGGGGACGGGTGACATAACCAATGGAGAAATGCACGGGACACTAGATAGGAAGAGGATGTTAATTTCAGTAATAATGAGATTAACATCCCATGGTGCCAGCTGCGATCTCCTCCTGAAGGCTGAAATCAATCAGCAGTCATGGATCATGGGAAAAATCCCCTTGGAGGAAATATAAACATTCACTTCATGGAAAACCTGAGTATAGCAGATATATACAACAAGATATATATATATATATATACATACATACATACATACATATACATACACACACACTTGATAGATAGATATATTTTATATATATATATATATATATATATATATGAGAAAGTTAAAACCTATTTATTTTAAAAGAGGAAGAAGAAAAACAATTATGTAAAAAGGAACAAACTCAGATATCAGAAGAAAGGGGAGTAAGGAGGTGCCAGGCAGATTTGGAAAGAATGAGGGAGCCGGACATAAGACATGAGCAAACCCAACAGACGGAAAGGAGAAAATATAGGCTGTAATGTGGATTTCAGAAAGACAGACAGAGAGAGAAAGAGGTACCAATAGGAAAAAAGGGATGACAGACTGAGGTAAAAGTTGGGGAGGGACAATGGCAGATGGAGGATGATAGAGTCCCTGCAGAAAGAAACCAGAGGGAGACAAAAACCAACACCTTCACAGAAACAACTGGAACGGCAGGATGCTGCCAAGCAGGCAGACAGCCAACAAACAATGGGTAGGTCTATGTCAGTGCGAGTCAGCCACCTACTAGTCTGCATGAGCTAAGAGTCACATCTTAACACTACCTCTTGAATTTCTTGTAAGGTATCTTAAAACTAAAATGTCATAGCTTGTCTCTGCAGTCCTGTGTCTTCCCCTGAGGACATGATACCACCATCACACATGGGGGCTGATGCCTCCCTTGTGTGAGAATGTATTGTAGTTTCAGCAGCTCCTTCAGACCTATCACCAAAGTGGGTTGTAGACATATTTTCTTTCCCACTGCCACTTTCACCATGCTGGTGAAGGTCTCCTAAGTGGTCACACTTTATTCTATGAAACTCTTGTGTGTTTGATCACAGCATGTTCTGGGAAAAAGTTCCTCTAGAAAGTAGGAAAAGGCTCATGAGAAACTAGGCAAGTAAGAAAGGATGGTAGTTTTACATTCCAGGTTACATAGCATTGGCAGGACCAATTAGTGCAACAGTAAAATGGTTCAGTGGTTGGCTCAAAATACTAAACATGCTGAAGTCCTTGAACAGGAAGGAGAGGACAGGATTCAGGCCACAGAATTGCAAGGAGGTAAAAGAATTTAGAAGAGGGATGGGCTAGCCCTGTAGCCTAGTAGGTAAGGGAGCTGGATCCCACATAGCTGACCTTGTTTTGATTCCTGGCCTCAGTGGTTAGAGAAATACACATGTGCATGCATGCCCCAAATCCTGATAGGATGGAGAAATGGTGATGGGATTGTGGCATGACTATGTCCCATTAAGAGGTGCTTCCTCCCTTCCCCCGGCAAGTGTATGTACCTTTCAGGAAAAACAAAAAAATTAGAAGAGGAAGTGCTTATAATTCTCCCTGCTTTTCCAGCCTATTATATTGGCCTGTGCTATGTGGGTCATTCCTAGCAGTTCCAGCAGAACCCTGGGCCTTCTGCAAAAATTTCTTAAATAAGACCCCCAAAGCATAGGCAGTAATCTCCAAAATAGACAGGTGGGACTGCATCAGATTTAAAAGATTCTACAAAGCAAAAGGAACGATAATTAGAGTGAATCATCAACCCTCAGAATGGGGGAATACATTTATAAACTATGGCTCAGATAAGGGACTAGATAACCAGAAGATACAGGGAACTCAAGCAGTTAACCTCCTCCCCACCCCCCCAAAAAAAAAATCAATCCAAAGGATGAACAATTGGGCTGAACAGACAGTTCTCCAAAAAAGACATACAAACTGCCAAAATGCATATGGAAACGTGCTCAACATCCCTTATCAAAGGGAAATGCAAATCAAAACCACAATGAGATTCCACCTAATCTCAGTCAGAATGGCTAAGATTAAAAAAATAAAGAATTATATATTCTGGTGATGAAAGGGAACCCTCCTACGCTGTAGGTAGGAATGTAAACAGTACAACCACTGTAGAGAGTGATATGGAGGTTCCTCAAAAACCTAAGAGTAGACCTACCAGGTGATCCAGCAATTTCACTCCTGAGTATCTATCCAAAGGATAGGAAAACACTAAGTTGGAAAAACACTTGCACATCCATGTTCATTGCATCATTATTCACAATACTGAAAGATGTGGCACACATACACTGTGGAATGCTACTAAGTCATAAGCAGTGAGACCCTGACATCTGATACAAAGTGGACAAATATGGAAGATCAAATGCTAAGTCAAGCAAGCTGGACTATACAAGCATTGTATGTCCCTACTTGATATATACTGAATGTCTATACTCTATGGCAGAAATGGAAAGATTGAAAGGTATAATAGCAGGGAGAGCAATTGAACAAATTAGGAACAGTATAGGAGGGGGTGAGTAACAAGGAGAGGGAGGGAGGGGATCGGCGGAAAAACATTTAACAGAAACAAAAAAGAAAAGTTATTTGTTGATAAGGTACATGATAGTATTTACGACTTGACTATTATGCACTATATTCATGCTGAGAAAAGCCATTTTATATGCTATAAAGAGATACAGTGATTAAATATAAATAATAATAAAAAACAAAAAGATCTTGAATAAGGTCATAAGTGGTATTCCAATAAGTTAAATGCAGTAGCTTTGAGGAGTTTGGTGTGTGTGTGTGTGTATGTGTGTGTGTGTGTGTATATATATATAAATATAATATAAATTTATAAATATATAATATAGTATATAAATATATAAAATATATTAATGCATAATATATATATTTTTTGCACATTTTTTCATTCTTGGTTGAAGTCCATTAAAAAAGGCTCTCAGATACCTAGGTCCTAAATCTTTGGATATTACTATATATGTGGGAGTATTACTATATATTTGAATCACTGATGTAAGTGAAACAATTATTAAAATAATACGAGAAATGTTACAGGCCCAAAATATAAGTGGTACATAACCCTGAAATTTGAATTTATTAAGTCTTGAGACTAGCAGTTGGTATAATGTCGTTGGATTCCCATGTAGCCGATCACGGTTATTGTCCCGGACTCCGTGGCTTAAACTCACACCAGGCGTGTGTGCGTGCGTGCCCAAGATCCTGAGAGGAGAATGGAAGAGAAGGGATTGCCGCGTGGCCATTTCTTGCTTTCTGTCACTCCATCTCTCTCTTTCTGGCGAGTGCATGCACCCTATGGCAAAAAAAAAAAAAAAAAAAAAAAAAAAAAATTAAAATTAAATTAAAAAAAGAATTTATTAAGTCTTGTGATAATTGATGCAATAATTCCAGGACATTCTTCAATTAGCCTCTTGGTGACCATCTCCTAAACTGTATAAGGGGGCTTCTAAAATCTGTCCTATGTATCTCACGGGGCTGCTGTGAAGATTAAATTAATCAGGAAACTTCCTTTTTATTTTTTTTAATGAGGTTTTTGCCTTAGGACATGTCTGCTTGCCAGAGAGACAGAGTCAGTGAGGGAAAGTGAGAAATCACCCCCCCCCCGCCCCCCGGGGGGGGATCGCCAGCCCATGCACGCCTGGTGTGACTTCCTTTCTTTCTTTCCTTCCTTTCTTTTTTCTTTTTAAGAGATTTTTGCTTGAGGGTGTATGTGCTCGCCAGAGATAGAAAGTAAGAAATAACCCCCTAGGGGGATGGCCACGCCACAATCCCTTCTCCTCATTTTCCTCTTGGATTTTGGACACATATACACATGGGCCCGGCATGAGTTTTAAGGCATCGGGTTTAGGATTTAAACCATAGGTAACTACGTGGGAGTCCTGTGGTGTAACCATTATGCCATCTGCTGGTCCAGCCCAGTGTACTTTTTCAAATCACAGAGTTCAGGACTCAAACCAGGGTCAGCCCTGTGGGAGTCCAGCAACATAACTGCTAGGAAAGTTCTAAAAGGTATAAAGCTCTTACTCAAACTATGAACATGTTAACATTGTACCTATGTGTTTGGTTTATGTCAATCTTGCTTTTATCATGAAGTGCGATTTCTCCCACAGGCTTCTAAGGATGAAATTTAGACCCACTATTTCTAGAATAAACATATCTAGCAGCTCAGGCAATTCACTATTTGGGGGCAGGTCTTAAAGCCCAACTGTGGGACATTCAACCTGGACTACAACAGAGAAGTAATTTAGTAGTCTGTTAGTGGAGGGTAAGAAGGTTATGTTAAAGCTTCGCAAGGCAATGCAGCTATTTCTACATATAGTTCACTGAGGGAATTAAAACTTCAGAAAAGGTTTAAAAAATATGACAGAATCAGTGTTAGTGAATTCAACAATAAAAGACCGAAATGACAGTTAATTATAATAATAGATGCTTGAGCTGTAACACTTGAAGTATGCAGAATGATTTATGGGTAGAAGAGTAGTATTCTTGCAAGTCATTCTATCAAGATAATACATTCTGATTTTTTTCCAATTAAAATATGAAAGCTATGAAATAAGAAAAATGGGGCAGTAAAATTCACATAAGTGAATCTTTGTTAATATAGCTGTTAAAATAAATGCATTTCCTAGGTCTGACCACGCCCCCAAAGACACATTTTTTAATATGCTTTTGTTGAAGGGAAAAAAGTCTGTATGTATGTATTCAACACGCTTCATCAATTAAAATTTTACCCCAATATTGTTAAAAAAGAGAGAGAAAGAAAGAAAACCCTTCATGGTCTGGAGTGGTAGTTTTTATAATGAATAGCATGTTCTCAACCACTGTGAGGACAATGTCAGAAATGTTACTAAATTGGCACATGCCAGCTTTTAGGGGAGGCCACTGTGTTGTCACCAAGCCCAACACATCGAGGGAGTGTGCATGGCAAGGCTCTTGGGTATGCACATCTGCACTGTGGTTCCTAAGTCAAGGTGGGAAAAATGGAGGTGTGCAGATTATTTGCTGGTATGTGCTAGCTGGCCGTGATTGATGGTGATGATGGTGGAGGTAGTTCACATTTACTGAGCTTACAATGTGTAAGCTGTGGTGATGAGCCACCACTCCTTTGCTCTTACCATTTTCTTTTGCCCTCAAATAGCTAGGAATGCTGAACCATTTTTAATCCCAGAGTAGTTCCTCCACTGAATATAGGAGGTGATCACCCAGTCCATGTCTGTGACAAGAGATTAACAAACTCATAAGCTGGCCTGTCCATTGTTGGATAACTTTAGGGTCATACAATTTTTACTTATACTGATGCAAATTATATCTCTTATAATTTCTATTTCTAGGTTGTTTTTTTTTTGAGAGATTTTTTTTTGCTATAGGGTGCGTGCACTCGCCAGACAGACAGAGAGAGACATAGAGACAGAAAGCAAGAAATCACCCCCCAGGGGGGATGGTCACGCCGCAATCCCTTCTCCTCCATTCTCCTCTCGGGATCTTGGGCACACACGCCCATGTGCCCGGCGTGAGTTTTAAGCCACCAGGTCCAGGACGTGAACCGTGGTTGACTACGTGGGAGTCCAGCGACATAGCCATTACTCTAACTGCTGGTTCCCATAATTTCTAGTTTTTAATCCCAGTTCTCATATGATATGACTTTTTAATTTTTAAAAGGAATTAATTTATTTAACTTTATTTATTATTATTGTTATTTACTTTGACCAGAGAGAGACAGAGAGCGAAGGAAGGTGAGAAAGCAAGCCTCCAGGTCCAGGATTTGAACCACAGTTGGCAATATGGAAGCCCAGCATCTTAACCACCAGACCATCTACCAGTCCCTGAAATGGTTTCTTTAAGACTTATATGGTTACTTAATACACTCTAATTTGCTATTTTATGCATTCATTCAATAGAAACAATTTAAGCATCTAATATGTGCCAGACCCTTAAATATATGCTAAGATTTCATGTAATTAACTCCTAGTCAGATGACACCTCATTCTAGCTCTCAATATGGGCTCTCAGACACTTGGCTGGGATTCTAAAACCAACCCGTCAGGAGGCAGGTGGCATGAAGAGTGGCTGAAAAGATGTGTTTTTGTTTACTCTTGAGAGACTGAACAAACAAGTGGAAAATAGTCAGACTATACATAAAATCAGAGCTTAGACCTATAGCATATAATAATAACCAGCCCATAAACCCCATCTTCTACCTACGGTAACCATTCCAGGGAGCCAAAGGATAACTCTCGTAACATTTGGCTCCAGATGGTCAAGTGGCCAAGACTTGATTGACAACTGACAAGTTTCTCTCTCTCTTTTTTTTTTTTTTATTCCCTCCTTCCAACTTATAAACAACCAGAGAAAGCCAAATATGCTGCTCTAACAATTCCATGAATATACCATTCTTATTTAGGTCACCTCCAGCCTCCTCATCCAACAGCCTCCAATGGGAACACAGCTGAAGGCTTCCATTTTCTCCCACGTAGCTTTTCCACTCTTTGTCTGCCTTTGAGTATCTGTCAAACTCAAGTATGGTGGCTGACTCCCTGGTTGTAGCACACTATGAATAAATAACCTTGGTTATTTAAATTTAAGTGGATAAAATTTAGACATATCATTTCTATTTTTATATTTTTTTACACTTCTGTCCACTTTCTTCTTGTTAGCATTGGTCTAAAAACTCACTGAAATCTTTACATTTAAAATTTTTTAAAAAATATATCTTTCTTCCATAAAAGACAGAAACAAAGAAAGACAAAGAGACACAGAGACAGCACCTTCAACAAGTTTTCATGCCATACTCTAACCCTAGCTTCAGCCAGCCATGGGTCGTAGGCACATACATGCCTGGCATACTCAGGGAGATCTCCATATGTGAACCTAGAACCTTCTTATGTGGGTCAGTCTCACAGAACATTGTATTTTACCTTTGCTTTCACCATCCAGCTCTCTGCCTGAAATCTTATTTATAAGACCAAAATAAAGATTTTAGCTCTGTCTTCTAGATATGTGTCACTAATAAATTTGATGTATTGCCTTCTGTGTATTACCATTGATAATAAACTTGAACAGGGAAGGTTTAGATGCAAAATTAATTCTGTTGACAATATGTAGAATAAAGCTTTGTAGCAAAAAATAAAAATATATTAAAGATCCCTTCTCAGAAGGCTGTAGACACAAGTTCATGCCCCTTGGATGCCACTGCCCACCCCACTGTTCTATTCACCAGGCCAAGAGTTTGTGGGCAAACCTAGTGAGACTTACCAAATCTCTGCCCCAAACAATAAACAAACAGTGCCTTTGTCATTTCTCTGATCTATTGACCTAGACAGCTTACCAAGGAAGGGAAGTTTTTTGTCATCAACTCTAATGGTTACAATTTATCAAGTAGTAACTATCCTGCAGCTATGGTGCTGGGTTCATTTTAATGTCCCTTTGGGTTACCCTGACAATTGTATGAGGTCAGTATCATTAGCCCAATTGTAAAGATGAATAAATGGAAACTCAGAGAGGGTGAAATAACTTGTTGAAGGACATATAACTACAAGAGGTGGAGGAAAAAAAAATCAATTTCAGTTCTATCAGACTCTGACCACTGTTACATTGCCAAGCAATGAACTTAGTAATAGCCCAAAATGCTGGCAAAACAACCAATCTTACTTTAGCCTGTTCTAAAAGCGTAGCGCTTTTGAAACAGCATATATGAATTATGGATATATCTTAAGAGTAACTTTAAACAGATTATGAGACTTTAAAAAGTTCATGGAAAAATGAAATTAAATTACAGTTTCACTTTGGTGCACAAAAATTGAAATCCATGCATGGTTATTTTCATAATACATATTTTTCATACATTTTTTGAAGACCTCCTCATAGATCTAGGAAAAAAGTGACTAGGTCAGAGATCTCAAGATAGGTCACAAAAAATATCTCAGAGTAGCATACCATTTGGAGCATATTCAGGGAGTAGGGGTTGGAGGGAAATTTCCAAAAACAAGTTTCACTTGGATCTGTCTACTAAACCCTTTTCTTAGAAGAGGCAAGCAAGAGAAGTTAAATAATGCTCTTTTTTTTTCTCCCACATAACTGCATAAGTTAAGACTACAACAGACAAAAAACTGACTTTGTAAAAATATTCCCCATGGGAGACCAGGAAAAATGATTTTTTATTAATGTCTCTTTGAACAATATTTTCCAAATTAACACTTTACAAAAATTGGAGAAAATATGCAGACTTTGTTACTGAAAATGCAGTCTATTGATATGTGTATTTTGTAAAAAATGAAACTTTCATCTCCTCATTTAGTTTAAAAATACATATGTAAACAAAAATGACCTTTCTGAGCAGCCCAGGTAATCTTTTAAGTCAATATGAGGAGAATTAATCATTTGTTTTCCCTCATTACATATTTCCTAAGGAATATTAATTATTCTCTATTGTATTTGCAGTTGAATGGCCGCCTGCTTTGCTTCATTTTTAATTTGAAAAGCTGTGATATCTAGTTACCTGGATTACCAATGCACCACTTCCCGATGAGCTAAAACATACGTTTGGAAAATCATAAATTCTGAGAAAAATATCAGCTCAGCGCTAGCACTGAACAGGGGTGACCTGATGTGACAATGACCTCTTTCTCAATTTCAAAACTCCACCTCAGTCTTTTGTTCTTTTAATTGAAAGGTAAGGAAGAAGAAGAGGTCATCAAAGACACTCTAACCCTTAATGCTCTCACTGTTAATCTTAGGCTATGACCTTAAACCCTAGGGAGAATTGAAGGAACTGATCATGCTTGGTAAGGCAGAGGGAGTATGACTTGTGTGAATATCCCACTAAATGACAATTGTCAAAAATAACAGCTATGATAACAGGTTCATAAAGAACAATTGCTATTTGGGTGCTACAGTTAATAGATAATAAACATCATATAGGTCAATCTCTTTGCCATTTCTCCAACAGCCTTTTGGACATCAGAACTACTGTCCTATAGTTCAGTCCTTCTCTAGCTGGCCTAGCTCCAGGAGCTGAGAACATGCCAACTGCACCCTCGTGCAAGTGCCTCTGACCTGAGGCACTGGGATGCAGCTCTGCGAGGCCTCTTTCATCATATCTTCCTCCCAGGCCTAACAATTGCCATCTGTAACTAGTCAGAATCCATAGGATTCTGTATACAGGTGTATACATCTGTATTGGTGAATGAAAAAAAGGAATTAAAAGCATGAGTTTAGGGACCAGCAGAGGACGTAATGGCTACATCGCTGGACTTCCATGTAGTTGACTGGAGTTCAAGTCTCAGACCCAGTGGCTTAAACTCATGCCAGGCTCAGTTGCATGCGTGCCCAAGATCCAGAGAGGAGAATGGAAAAGTGATTATGGTGTGGCACTCCCCACTGGGGAGTAATTTCTCACTTTCTGTCTCTCTGTCTCTCTCTGTCTTTCTGGTGAGCACACGCACCCTATAGCAAAAATCTCTACCCCTCCTCCCAAACAAAAGTCTGAGTTTAAATTGATGCAAAAAAAAAAAAAAAGAGAAAGAAAAAAATACATACTTTTTCATATTATACATTTCCGTGAACTTTCTGAAGGTTCTTCTTGTATAGATAAAGATTTATTTTAAGGAACTGGCTCACATAATTTTGGGGGCTGGAGAGTCCCAAATCTGGAGGACAGGTCAGGCAGGCTGGAAACTAAGGCAGGGTTTCTATGTTACAGTCTTGAGAATACATCCTTCTTTGAGAAACCTAACTCTGTTCTTAAGCTCCGTGACTGGATCATGCCCACCTGCATTATAGAGGGGAAATCTGCTTTATTTGAAGTTTGCTGAGTTATAGCCATAAAGGACAATGAGATCCTGCCATTCAACATAAAGTAGATGCGTCTAGGAGATAAAATACTAAGTGAAATAAGCCACACCATGGGAGACAAATACTGTATGTCCCCGGTTAACATGTACTGCACTCTCTGGCAGAAACTGAAAGACTTGATGGTATAGAAGCAGAGGGAGCAATGATAGATACCAGAGACTGCATGGTTCAGGAGAGAGAGGAGCTGGGAATGAGAGAGCTTGGGAGTAAATGAACAACAGACACAAGAATACTTGTAAAGAAGACAAATCAATTATGGAATGGTATACTACAACAGAATGAAAAAGGGCATTGCCAATCTTTGTTGAAATTATGAAAACATTAATGTCCTTGATTTGACTATTACACATAGCATGCATGCTTTGAAAAACTATACTGTATCCAAATGAAGTCATATACCTTAAATATATATAATATTTGGACCAGCAGGTGGCATGGAGGTTAAGGCACTAGATCCCACAAGGCCAACCGGGTGGTTCATTCCCAAACCTAGCAGCTTGAAAATCACACCCAGCATGTGTGCTTGCATGCCCAAAATCCTGAGAGGAGAATGGAATAGAAGGGATTGCAGCTTGGCTATTCCCCCCTGGTGAGGTGTTTTCTCACTTTTTCTCCCTCCCTCTATTACTCTCTCTCTCTCTCTCTCTGCTGAGCACATGCTCTATAGCAAAAACCTTAAAAATATACACACATACACATAACATTTGTATTTCAATGACATTTAAATAAAGAAAAAAATAAAATGAAAAAAAAAGGAAATGTAAACAGAAGAGAGAGTCAGTGCTGTCATCTTTGCAGAGAGAGGTGGCCATGAACTAAGAAACATAAACAGCCTCTTAGAAGCTGCAAAAAGCAAGGAAAATTATTCTCACCTAGTGCCTTCTACAGGAAAAGCAGTTTGGTCAACACTTTGATGTTTGCCAATCTGTGTTGGACTTCTAACACAGAAAAGAGTTATATATAGGGTTCATTATTTCTAAAATACCTTCATGTAACAGCAACAGTTAGACTCATGCTTGACCAAACATCTGGCTCCATAACCTAGCTAAGTTAATGCATAAAATTAACCTTCACACCATCATCATTCAGCCCTATCACTTCCTTCCTTAATCATGGCCATGGTTCTCCACTCCCTTCTCCCTTACCCTCACCCATGCACTTTTGCTAAATTGGTTCAAGTGTTGTCAGGTCCTGGCTCTGATCACAGATCTTCAGTGGTTCCCCCTTGGCCTACAGGACCACATCTTACCTGGGCACTTGCACATTTCTCAGGTTTGTTTTTGCCTTTCTCACCTTCATCTTTCAAAGCTTTTCAATTGCTCACAGTTCGTATAACAAGCCATTCTTGCTCCCGTCTTCAGCCTTTGCTTTCTCTGTTCCTTCCAACCTAGAACACCTTTCTTTATGCACATAGGTGAGCTCACGCAGCTCATTCATCATTTATGGCTCAGCTTAAATCCCATCTTCTTCAGTGGCTTTTACTTACTAGTCTGCAGAGATTTTCTTCTTTTCAATTCCCAAAGTAGTTATTGCCAATTTCACTCAGTCAGCACAGGTCAGCTACATGGGCATGTGGCCACCTGTGTGGTGGGTAAGGGGGCATAGAGCCCTTCACTGAGGCTTTTTACACTGCTGTTGCTACTGTAAATTTCTTTCCTTTTTTTTTTTTTTTTTTTGCTGGGGGGCATGTGTCTTCCACAG
>NW_006160045.1:1878602-1919430 GCF_000334495.1 Tupaia belangeri chinensis
GAGGCTTTTTTCCCTGCTGTTGCTACTGTAAATTTTTTTCCTTTTTTTTTTTTTTTTTTGCTGGAGGGCATGTGTACTCAACAGAAAGAGACATCAGAGAAGGAGAGACGAAAGCACACTCCCTAATGAGATATGGTCATGCTTCCCCTCTATTTGTGTTTCTATTCAGGATTTTGGGCACACATGCAAGGAAAATGATTCTCTGGTGTGTTCCTCAGGCTGTGGGGTCTGGGACTTAAACCATGGGGCTGGTCTTGTGGAGTTAAGAATTAACTGCTCTACCTACCAGGCTATAGAGCCAGTCTGGCAATTTTTTAACAAGAGGACCCACCTCTTCATTTTGCCTTGAGTCCCCCAAATAATGTCACTGGTCCAGTTGCATGGTCATGTTGACTTTAAAAGGTGATTGAAGATTTTGTTTTTCACACTGGATTGTAAACTTTCTGCAGGCTGTGTCATTTTTGCAAACCTTCTCCTAGGACTAGGGCAGTTCTTGATTCTAGTAAATGTGCTTGCCAATTGTCCAGTTATTTTGTTGCTAAGGAGACGGAACCTTACAATTACCAGCTTTGGAATGACATCTTTTTCCATATGGCAAATGTGTTGTGGTGAAAAGAGCATTAATCTGAGAGTTCTGAAACCTGAGACTCTGATGTTGACATAAAGAGAAGAAAGGCCATGGGACTGACCGAGCAAGCACCTTCCCTTCCCAAGGCCTTAACACGCATATCTGTGAACAGGGAGTGCTCAGCATAGACCAGCATTTGGAAATAAGTGGGCCTCATGGAACACCAGATCCACAAAATTAACCATGAAAAGTATCTCCTGAACACTAGGACCAATGAATGAAGCATACTGTACCTTCCTAGAGTCACTAAGCACATTAGCGTGTTCAAGGAATGCTACCGTGAAGGAACCCATTTAAATTAAACTCATAGATTCTCAGTTGTAGGCAATATAGAATCCTTTTTTCAAGTAATGACTATAGCTCACTGAAATCACATATCATGAAACATCCCTTGGAAACACCTCCCTGGTTATTCTCTGGCGTAATGTTGTCTTCTAAGATTATATGCACTGGTGAGTGCAGATACCAAGCAGACCTTGGGCTGGTAGGTGTGTTCTACTTCCCCAATCACGGATGACAGCCCGGCCAGGTTGCTGAGCTGCTGACTTCCTCCCTAGTTGCTACATGTGATCACCAGCATCTCACCGCCCTTGTGTGCTCCAAGAACTGTCCTGCTTTCTTACATACCTTTTAGTCATTCTCATAATAAAGGTAGACTAAGACCAAAATACACTGAACAGAGTAAATAGGCCTATTCCAGTTTGCCCGGATTGTTTTAAAACATGCTATTTAAAAAATCTTTCACCCAAGCTGCCATATTATTGTGACGAATGAACCTATTGAATCCCTCCAACTCCAGGCTAACAGTTCATTTAAGAAGGTTTGTTCAAAAAATTATAGACGTAACTTTTTTTGAAAACATGATTCTCCTGCTTTCCTTCCCAACTTCTCCAATTTCAGCATCACGCCTTCAGAGCCCTGCAGCTTACAGACTGCTGTGCCCTTTTCTTATTATTTCACACACTGCTTAGTCTTTTGTTTGCTTTGTTAGTGCTGTATTTTTCCTTTCCTCCATGGCATTTTTAGGAGCTCCAGAGATTTACAAATCCAGTCCCCTGTGTGGGAAGCCTGTGGTGGTGTTCTCTTTCTTCCCATAGGACTTCCTATGCCAAGAATTGAGGGGAGCACCTGCTCAATCAGAGGACAGAATATAGAAGCAAACACATATTACTTTCTCTTTTTAAAAATTCAACACAGAGATTGAGTTTGCAGAACTCCAGTGTTAAGCAAGAGTTGGTGTCATTCTATGGCTACCAGGTCATCACAGGTTTGCAACTGGAAGATGAAAATGAGTGGTTTCTTGATGAATTGTGTAAATTTTTTTTTTTAAAGGAAAGGGTGAAGACCAGCCTTGAGGCATCGTGGTTAAAGGAGCTGGTTCCCATATGGCCAATCGAGCAGTTCAAAACCTTGGAAAAAGTGCTGGGTGCATGTACATGCATGTCCAGAATCCCAACAGGATGGAAAGGGGATTGCAGCATGACCATATTCCAGTGGGGATGCTTTCTTCCTTTCCCTGTCTAGCAAGCACACAGGTCCTTGGACAAAGGAGAAAAGAAGGAAGGAAGGAAAGGAAGGAAGTGAGAGACAGGATGTCTCCATATAATTTAGCATCACATCAAGGTTATAAAAGAACATTTTTTCCCAAATGTAATTATGTTTTAATTTATGTCTTTCATGAGAGTAAGGGAGAGAGAGAGAGAGAGAGAGAAGCACTCTTGAGAAGGTCTCCTACCATGACACTCTCACCTGCCTTCCCAGCCAGCCAGGATCATGGGCACATGTATCCAGTATGTGCAGATCAGCAGGGAAACTAAGCCCATGATTTTTCATATGGATCCAGTGTCACTTTAACAGACCATTAACACTGAGCCCTGAGCCAGGCAGGCCTCAAAGGTAATTTACTTTTTTTTTTCTTTTTTTGGAGAGGTTTTTGCTATAGGGCGTGTGCGCTCGCCAGAAAGACAGAGAGAGAGACAGAGAGACAGAAAGAGAGAAATCACTCCCCAGGGGGGATGGCCACGCCGCAATCCCTTCTCCTCCATTCTCCTTTTGGGATCTTGAGCACACATGTACATACATGTACGTGGCGTGAGTTTAAGCCACTGGGTCCGAGACTTGAACCATGGTCGACTACGTGCGAGTCCAGCAACATAGCCATTACACTAACTGCTGGTTCCTAAATGCAACTTACTTTTAAAAACTAGTAATAGTGAAATAAGAGTGAAAGGTTTGAAGCCGGATGGTATAGGTTTGAATTCTAGCTTTATCACTTATTGAAAGGTGACCTTACTTGGGTAAATAATTGTGTCTCAGCATTTTTCTTTGGAAAATTAAGCGGTCATAGTAGTATTTACAAAAATGAGTTACTGTGAAAACTGAATGATTGCATACTCTTGGTATGTGTAGAAGAATGCGCCTAGCACGGAGAAAGCCCTCAATGATTGACGCTGTTATTATTTATTACTAGTTTCATTATTTCTCCTACTTGCCACAGATTTGAGGCAATAATTGATAGTAATAAATTTATTTTCAGTGGAAAACTTCAAAAAACATAAAATTGACAATATAGGTTGAAAATGACATTTGGAAAATGTACTAAAATTCCTTTTTTTTCCTTTTGTATCTTTAGAGAGAGATTTTTGCTAGAGACAGAAAGAGAGAAATTACTGCCACCTCCCACCTACCTGGCAGGGATGGTCAAACTGCAATCCCTTCTCCTCCTTCCATTCTCCTCTCAGGATTTTGGACACACACACATGCATCTAGCGAGAGTTTTAAGTCTCTGGGTCTGGGACTTGAACTGTGGTCGACTACATGGGAGTCTAGCAACATGACCATTATGCCATCTGTAGGTCCCAACATATTATAATTCTTTTTTTTTTTTTTGAGAGGTTTTTGCTATATAGTGTGTGCGCTCACCAGACAGACAGAGAGACAGAGAACAAGAAATCACCCCGACCCCCCCCCCCCGGGGGCTCGCCAGACCCCCCCCCCCCGGGGGATGGCCATGCCACAATCCCTTCTCCTCCATTCTCTTCTCAGGATCTTGGGCATGCATGCATACATGCCTGGTTTGAGTTTTAAGCCACCAGGTCTGGGACTCAAATCGCGGGTGACTACATGGGAGTCCAGTGACACAGCCATTATGCTAACTGCTGGTCCCCCAACATATTATAATTCTTAATGTAATTGTTAGTCTTACACACAACTTGGCTCAACTTAAAATCTGTTCTCATGCATGAGTCTTGCTGAGCAACATTTTATATCACGCTGAGGTAGACCAAGAAAAATCCCACCTAGTGAAGCCATTGAAAGGCACACTAGTTTGCAATAACATGGTCCCAGACACTGAGCACTCGGGAATGGTGTAGATCAGGTAGGAGACACTATCCGCACAGGTATGGAGAGGAGGAGAAAAGGGGTGGGTGTCAGTGAAGGAGAAATCTTGAGCAGGGTAGCAGTTGACAATATACATGAAGGGAAACTAATAGGGTATCAAATGTTCATAAATAAGAATTTTAAACTCTGTCTACTCTCCAGCTTGTCTTCTCTTCAGCCCCATAAAAGAATATAGTCTATTCCAAAAGGAAAATAGGAAAAATGCTAAGATGATAAAGATTTATTTTAGTTTTTAAGACTTTGGTTTAGCAGACAAAGGAAAAAATGGCAACTTTGGGTTGCCCTATATGTGAGTCCCATATTACTAAAGAAATGAAAGAAGCAGACTCTACCAACTTAACTGTCAATCCAAAGAAAATGAGAATCACCTCCAAATGCTTAATCCCTGCACAGATGAGAGTGTTTTATTATTTTACAGGAGAGAAGAGTAGCGGGGGGATTTGTTTTGTTTCTATTTTTTCCAATATTATCTGTATTTGGAAGGTAGAGATAATTCTATCCTCAGGTTGCTATGAGAAATAAATACATATATATCATATAAATAAAGCTATTAGCACAGTGCCTGACACATAAATAGTAGTCTTTTGGAAAAGATTACTTGTACCTGCCTCACCCATCTTCCTGACTCACTGGGAGCCTAACTTTCTCTTAAATATACAACCGAGGGAACCAGCAGTTAGCGTAATGGCTATGTCGCTGGACTCCCACGTAGTCGACCGCGGTTCGCGTCTCGGACCCGGTGGCTTAAATCTCACGCCGGGCGCGTGTGCGTGCGTGCCCAAGATCCCGAGAGGAGAATGGAGGAGAAGGGATTGCGGCGTGACCATCCCCCCTGGGTGGTGATTTCTTGCTTTCTGTCTCTATGTCTCTCTCTGTCTGTCTAGCGAGCGCACGCGCCCTATAGCGAAAACCTCTCAAAAAAAAAAAATATACAACCGATAGAACGATGCAGATTTCCACAAAAGAAGTCCAAATGCAAGTCTCATATGGCTTGAATATTTTTCATCAACATGCACTTTTTTTTTTTTTGGAGAGATTTTCACTGTAGGGTGCGTGCGCTCGCCAGACAGACAGAGAGAGACATAGAGACAGAAAGCGAGAAATCACCCCCCAGGGGGGATGGTCACGCCGCAATCCCTTCTCCTCCATTCTCCTCTCGGGATCTTGGGCACACACGCACACGCGCCCGGCGTGAGTTTTAAGCCACCGGGTCCGGGACGCGAACCGCGGTCGACTACGTGGGAGTCCAGTGACATAGCCATTACGCTAACTGCTGGTTCCCAACATGCACATTTTATTCAAGCCTCTTGTCTTTTCTCCAAACAACTCCGAAAGTTCTCCTTCAAAGACAGTTTGCATGCATTTGCTGGTATGACTCTACCTGACTTCTCATTAAGAGGATGTTTGGAGGGTTCAGCACTTTTTCTTGGTTTTCCTATTCACGAATTTATGGGAGATAATAAAATAAGTTTTTTGATCCCTGAATTCAACTTATTTCACACTGAAGAAACATGTTAATCCATGCAGGTACCAAAAGTACAACTATGTTGGTATATTTGAGCTGAAAGAAACAAATCTAAAAAATCTGTTTATCCTCCCTCTCTATGTGTGGTTTAAAAGATAACAATTAAATAAATAGATAAATAGACAGATAAAAATAACAGCTGACAACAAACAAGCAACATGACTAGATCACAATGTCATTTCTTCCACCCAGATCTGTAGGGCTTGACTTCATGCAATGGTATGAAGAGGTTTCACGCTAGAGAGGTTTCAATTCTCAGTTTCCACTGAGAATGACATTAAATGAATCACAAGGAGCTGACGGATCCTTAGAAAAGGAGCTTTACTGGTTGTGAAACAGAGAATTAGATCCTGGTGCTTTCCCACTTCTTCCAACTCCTGGGCAACTCTGGTCTTCTCTACAGTATGAAAGCAGTCATGCTACTCTTTGAGAATGTGTATGCAAGAAAAGATCATAAGAAGGATTTGATTCTTCATTTTAATAATAAGACATAATTTGCAGCTATCCTTACTTGATTTTACCATATTTATCTATTAATATCAGTTAATAACCAAGTTAAATTTAATACAGCTTTATGGTAGGAAAGTCCAAAAAAGAAAAGAAAAAGAAGCAAATTATACTCGAGTTAAAAAACAACTTAGTAGCAGATTTTATACACAATCAATACTGTAATAGAACCAGTTTTATGTACTCATTATAGGAGAGCTATCTGATAATTTCTGGGCAGAAGTTGTTCATTGATTGACTTTTACTAGGTACAAAAAAAGCAAAAAATAAATGGAGATTTTCATAGTTAGGCTAGTTTCTCCTAAACACTCTAATGAGGCTTTATACAATGATTGCCTTACTTCTTATTTCTGAAGTATGCCAAAGGTGTTATAATCAATATTTTTATACATGTGTTTGAAGGGCCATCAGACAAAAGAAACATATTAAGTCAAAACTAATACTTTTCACATTAAAATTCAATATCAAAACTCAATTCGGGACTCAAGTCCACTTACCTGTGGGATGAGACAATAATGGTATTTACCACATAGAATCATGTGAGATTTAAAGTGAATCATTCATTTAAATGGCTTAGAATAGCACCTGGCATTTACTACTGAGTTGTCAGAAAAGTCATGACACATTTTTACATAGGAAAAAATGCTCCATGACATCTCTGACAACCCAATATACATTAGATGTTGCTACCGTTATTAGTATTTTGTTTAGAATCATTTCTTAACCTGTTTCTAGTACTTCCTAATTTTCTGGGCAAATATAAACAATGTTTTCTCAATTTTTGATAGTATCTCCATCCCAAAACAATAGCATTTTCTGTGTTGGAGAAAAATGCTGTCTATTATAGACCACAAAGCTCAGGACTGGATTACTCTATCCCTTACATGTAAATGTAAAATTAAAATTAAATGTAAAATTGGAAAACCCACCTTGAGTAAGTTTTACTTTTTCTCTCTACCCCTCAGTAGAGAAGAAAATAATTCAGTTTTTAGTAGTTTTCCCACTGTCTATTTCTTCTACCTCTGAGCACTTTACCTGCCTCACTATAAAAGAAGCAGATGGGAGCTTGAAGGAAAACAGGACAATGGAAATTGGAAGTCAAACGGTTAATGTGTGAAGCTAACAGTACAAATACAATGTTACCCTCTCTTGGATTTATCCAGCTTGGTGTTGCCTTTTTTCACAGAGTTTCAGTCAGAAATCTTCCTTTTTCATAAGAGAGAAACTGAAGTGCACGTAACTCAAATGGTGAATCCACTGATCTTAATTTTGAAAAGAGCTCAGCCTAAATGAAGAGTGGGTGGTCTTGGTAGCCTGCATGCTCATTGGCCTGTCTGCCCAAGTACACAGTGATCAATAACTTTCTGCCACTGGTTGACCAATGGGAAGATGGAGATTTTATAATCCTCTATGTATCACTACTGGCACAAATAAATATATGAAAAGCAGAAGACTGCCTGAATGTATGTTTAAGATATTTGAAGTCAAGGTTGCAAAGAGAAAGATGATAGCATCTTCATCTTAAGATTTGCCAAAGGAGTAAACTTTAATAATCACTATCCTAAAACATACTATACTATACTGAATTTATGTAGGTTCCTCTGCCTTTCAGATAATCATCCCGAAAATTGAGGTCTAGGTAATAACAATTATACACCAATCTACTCTATAGAATCTGGGGGTAGCAACTGGATTACAAAAGTATCGAAGTTATGGCAGTATTTTTCTATATTGTAAGATGATCCAGACAAGGAAAAGTTTATCATTTCACATTAAATGAAGGAAAATCTCTTAAAACTGCATAATTAAAAATAATAAACCCTGTAAGTTTTAGTTCTCTCAACCACAGAAGATGCGGCTGAACACGTTATGAAGGTGATAGCTTGGATGCTGATGAAACTTTGAGTTTATATAATGTGGAAAGATTACCTGTCCCAGGGATCGCCAGTCCAAACTGGCACTGCCGATATAAACGTGCTGTTTGTCCACAATCCAGAAGGAGGACTGCAGCCGGCCCTTGTTGTAGGCGGTCATGTTCATGTAGGTCACCTCGGCTCCTAGGAGTTCAAGGAAATCCCAGTCAGCCTCTGCTCCCAGGCCCTGCACTGGCCATCAGTCATCTACCAGCAGCAACACCCATGGTTTGCTGTTTATCGCAAGTGACAGCCGAGTATTTACACCAGTCGGTATACAAAAGACTCCAAGATGCTACTTCGTCCCCAAAATAATAAATACAAAAACATGTTTTTAAAGGAAAACATAAGACTTTTCCTATGACTCTGAGGAGGAGCCTCTGTACCTAATGACAAGACCATTGGCTTACTCAAGTCAGACCTACATTAAAATCCTGGCTCCATCACTTACCATACAGCTGGTGAGAAAGGGGCATCACACTTTAAAAATTTTGTAATAGTTTTTTAAGGTTTTTAGTCATTTATTTATGTTTTTATTTACTGGGGATAATCTTTACAGGGTCTCTCCATGCCATAATCTCCTCCGTCAGCCTTCCAGTTATCCAGGCTCATGGGCACAGCTGGCATGTTCGGGTCGACCCAAGATCTGGACCTAGAGCCTTTCCATGGCTCCCACATTGCAGAGTGGCATCCTACCATCTGCACCACCATGACTGGGCCTGTTTTGGAATAGCTTTCGTATAATTCTGAAATCAGTATTGTTCAGTATCACAGCTCTCCTTAACAAGAAATTTTGTCTCCATACATTATTTTACTCTGTTAGCCGTTCACTTGTCTTGATTTCTTCATTTTTTTGCCTTTCGCTATTTAATTTTGACCTGGTCTTTTCTTGGTCTTTCTTTAAACACAAACTTGAATGGTTATCTAGGTCACTCAAGACAATTGTTAAAACCAAAAATGAAAAAAAAAAACAACAAAAATGTACATGAAGAGCTAAATTTCACCAATTTTTAAGGCTTAATGTGTTAGAATCCACCATCAACCCTTTATATTTTGCTGCCTCAGGTGCATTTATAACCTCTCAAGAAAAGCATTAGTATACTTAATGCAAGGTCATTTAAATAAATTTCTGTGAAAGGTCCACTCTTTTTTAAAGAATGACCAAGTGCATACATCTAATGAACTAAGCTGTCCTGTCTTCAGATACTTAATATTAATGAACAGAAAAATATTCCATTGGCACACTTATTGTCAAAATCTTCATTCCTGGAGGAATACATAACAGTGTATGCACAATGACACATTCTAGGATATTAGAAAGGAGGGAGAATTATGTGCACTATGAAGTTAACCTCTCAGTTTTAGCAATACGTAAACTATGCATCTGGACTCCCTGTAGCAGAAGGAATAAAAGAGAGGCTATGGAAATAAAAGAGGATCTGAGAAGGGAGCACCCATGCAGATCTTCTCTGAGGACAGAGGAGTTTCTTCATTCCATACGTGATAACAACACATATTCCTCAACTTCCAGCATTCTGGCATAGTAGCATCCAAGGTAGAGGCACAGACTCCAGAGGAGGCACTGTGGATGCAGCCAAATCTGAATGTGCATAGTGGGTAGTTACCATGGCAATTAGGAGAGATGAGAATGGGCATGAGGTGGGCATGAGCTTAGGCACAGCAGCCTAAGACCCCCAGTGGACTAGCAGCAGCATTTGTCCTGGAGATTGTGTTACTAGGTTGTCAGAAAAGACATGACATATTTTTCTGTTTTTCTGTGCAAAAATGCATCACAACTTTTCTGACAACCCAATAGTTTTCTACAGCTCCCATGACTAAGTGCCAAAACAGGGTGGCTAGGACAGCAGGAACATATTCTGTCAGTTCTGGAGTTAGAAGTTTGAAATCAAGGTGTTGGCAAGGCCATGCTTATTCTGAAACCTGGGGGTGAGTCTTCTCTTACCTCTTTTGGTGGTGGCTGTCAACTTTGGGGGTTCATGTCTTACAGCAGTGGTGCTCCAATCTCAGTCTCCACAACATGTCTCTTGATGTATTGCAAGCATACATATTTCACTTAAGAATGTCTATATGGACTTGTCCTTCAATGAATCTCTTCATACTGCTGGGGTTTTTAATGTGTATGAGGAAGTGACAGTGAAAATATAATGTCTAAATAGTTTAATGAGAGAGAGAGAAGAGCTAAAAAACAATATCCTCGTAAGACAGAGAAACGGAGTGAGACAGCAAGGCAGTCTGTGTCTGTGCCATTCCTCTAACTAACTCTATGTTTTACCTTGAGTTTCTTCAAATTACTTGTTATTTAAGCTGGTTTGCAGAAGGACTTTGTTTCTTCACTGACTTATTTTTATGTTATTAACTAGATAATGTACTTTATTTTGTGCATAATTTTAGAAGTTTTGTAAAATATATATATATGTATATTATACACACACATATATGTATAGATTTTAATATTTAACTAAAAAATTCAGTTCCAGCCTAAAAATTCATGCAACTTTTAGCAGAGTTAGTTGCATCTGTTGCATGCTTAAATGATTCAAATTTTGATGATTTAAAAAAAAAATTGCAAGAGTGTGCACACTCACTAGAGAGAGACAAAGTGAGAGAGAAGGAAAGTGAGAAAACGCCCCACATTGTGAACAGTCATGCTACAATTCTTTCTCCTCCATTTCTAACTCTTTAGAATTTTGGGTATGTACACATACATGCCCGTCTTGTTTTTCAAACTATCAGGTCCAGGGCACAAACTGTGTGGTCAGTCATATGAAACCTAGCTGACTTAACCACTGTGCCACTAGCTGGCCCAATTTTGAAGGTTTTTTTTTCTTTTTTTTTTTTTTTTTTTTTTGAGAGGTTTTTGCTATAGGGCGCGTGCACTCATCAGAAAGACAGAGAAAGACAGAAAGACAGGAAACAAGAAATCATCCCCCAGGGGGGATGGCCACGCTGCAATCCCTTCTCCTCCATTCTCCTCTTGGGATCTTGGGTACACATGCACATGCGCTGGCATGAGTTTAAGCCACCAGGTCCGGGACTCGAGCCACGGTCAACTACATGGGAGTCCAGCAATGTAGCCATTACGTCATATGCTGGTCCCAATTTTGAAGATTTTAAAACAAACATCCTGTTTAAATATCCATTATAATGACACAAAAAGAAATATGCCATTATTTTCTGGTTAAAAAGTAAATATGAAGTTCTATATTTCCCATGGATTTTCATGATAAATACTGAACATGTTCTATCTCCAAGTTCATTTCCACAAAGCTACCTGTGAACAGCAACTATCAGGTGCTTTAACAGGTTTTATGATATAAAATTTACATATTTAAAGAATATGTGTAACATGAATAAATTATTAAGCACAAGGATAAAATGGACACTTGGGTACTTTCCACCTTACTTAAAACTAAACCTTACAATATTATTAAAATAATGCTTTTTAGTTGGGAGCATTTCAGTCTTTTACCACGACCCCTGCCCCACACCCAGGGGATACGCGGCAATGTCTGAAGGTATTTTTGGTTCTCACACTGTTTGGGGACTGCTCTTAGCATTGAGTGGGTAGAGTCCTGGGATACTGTTAAACTTTCTACAATGTACAGGATACCCTCGCCCTAATAACAAAGAATTATCCAGCCCCAAATGTCAGCTGTCCTAAGGGTGAGAAAGCCAGCACTGAAGATGTCTGTTGTTTATGCCTGATCTCATGGCCCTACCACCTTCCAGCATGCAACCACTCTCCTGAATTCAATATCTCCCACTGTCCTTTTCTAAAATATATTTTATCACATATGTATGTATCCTCAATAGCATAATAAAAATGAGTTTATTCCTAGCTTTAGAACAAGTTATTACTGAGCCTAATGCATGTATCAAAGAGAAATACATCAGTATTTATAATTGTAGATTTCTGGGAAGGCTTTCAGATATTTCCCGACACCAAGGTTTGCAGCAGAAATCTATCAATCAAGTTCTTCTTCTGAATATATTAATCGGTATGAATGGTAAAAAAGGTCATAGTTAGCTTGCTCTTTGGTACTTTAATTTTTATTAACCACTACAGTTTAATCAATTTAATTAGCAACATTTTAGAATTCATTGACTTGAAGGCTAAAGTGAAATTAAAGGGTAAAAGTCAGGTGCCAGGACACATTTCTGCTTCAGCTGATTAAGTGAGAACAAGAAAACTTTTAAGATAATCAATTACATGTTCCAGCTGTAGAAAAGGTAAACCTTAAGAGCTTGCTACATTTTAAATTTTAATATACTTATTCAAATATTGTCAGAAATATGTTGTGGAATTTTTCTGCCCTTGCTATTTTGTTTTTAGTCCACATGTTTAGATTCATGATAGTAGTTTCTCAGAGTTGTTTCTTCACTCCTATACATCTTTCTTATAATTCGGATATTTTACTTTTAGAGAAATATCATGGTTTGATTAAAACTTCATAGTCCAACAGTTAAGCTATCTATAGTAGTAATAATTAATTTCAGGAAACACTGGACTTAAAAACTAACAATAGGCCCAGCCTGGTGGTACAGTAAGTAGTGTACTGAAGTAAAGTTTTGGAAGCCATATGGCCAACCCCATGTTTGAATCCCTAGCCCAGTTGATTTGAAACATGCTGAGTGTGCATGCCTAAGATTCTGATAAGCAGGAGTGCTAAGCAAAGAGAATTATGTTGTGACAAGACCCTATTGACAGTTCTTTTCTCTCTCTTTCAAACTGTCTATATGAATAAAAATAATAATAATAACTTTTAAAAATGTTTATTATATGCTTAAAAACAAAATTTATTTAAATACTATTTCCTCAATTGTGCTTAAAATAAAAAGATCTATGATGAAAACAAACAGGCAAAAACATTACCTACTGTGACTTACCAATTTTATTAAAAAATGATAGCACACAGATACATTGACCAACCAATGTAACAGAATGGAGAATCTAGAAGCAAATCCCCAAATAAACGGCCAATTGATTTTTGATAAAGAGCACAAGACAACCCAGAAGTGAA
The DNA here is from genome assembly GCF_000334495.1 of Tupaia belangeri chinensis. NCBI lineage: Eukaryota > Metazoa > Chordata > Mammalia > Scandentia > Tupaiidae > Tupaia > Tupaia belangeri. The sequence goes on from NW_006160045.1 coordinate 1,891,620, forward strand.
AAGAAAATCTTTTCAATAAATGGTGCTGAGAAAACTAGATATCTACCTGCAGAAAAATTAAACTAGACCCTCATCTCTCACCACTAATAAGAATTAATTCAAGATGGGTTAAAGACTTAAACCTAAGCCTCAGACCATAAAATTACTGGAGGAAAACACTGGAGACACACTTTAATATATTGGAATAAATAAATATTTCTTAAATAAGATCACTAAAACAAGGTCAGTAACTCCCAAACTAGGTAAGTGGTTTACATAAAGCAAAAAAGCTTCTGAATAGCCAAGGGAACAATAAATAAAGAGAAAACCCTATGATGGGAGAAAATATTTGCAAACTATTGGACAAACCTTTGGACAAAGGTTTAACAACAAGAATATATAAGGAACTCAAATAACTCAATCACAAAAGGTCAAGCAACCTGAACAAACAACTCTCAAAGGAAGACACATCAATGGCTAAAAAGAGGACCAGTCAGTGGTTTGGTTAAGGCAGTTGAATCCCATATGACCAACAATGCAGTCTGAGTTCCAAATTCAGAAGCTTGAAAACTGTGCCAGGTGTGTGTGTGCATGCCAAAAATTCCAAAAAGAGGGAGAAATGGAGAAGAAGAGATTGTGGCATGACCACTTCCCATGGGGGGTGGGTTCTCATTTCACCTCTTTAAAAATATATATATTTATTTATTTAATTGTGTTTATTATTATTTATTATTTTTAAAAAAATTTGACCAAAGAGACAGAAAGAGAGAAGGGGAAAGTGAGAAAGCAAGCCACCAGGTCTGGAACTCGAACTGTGGCCAGCCATGTGGGAGTCCAGCACCTTAACCTCCACGCCACCTGCCAGCCCCCAAATCAATGAAAGAAGGCAGTCTCTTAGGACCCAATATTTCATGTCTTTCCATCTCACTCTGGTGAGTTCACACACACTCTGGCAAGCTATAAAAAAATAAATTTAAAAAAGAAAAACAAAAGAAAAGGACAAATGGCTAAAAGAAAAAAAAAAAAGAAAAGATGTTCAACATTCTTTCATCATAGGAGAACTGCAAATGAAAACCAAAATTAGGCCCAGCCTGTGGCCTGGTGGTTAAGGTAGCTGGATTCCAATGGCTGACAGTGCAGTCCAAGTTCCGGACCTGGAAGCTTGAGAAACACAGAGTGCCTGTGTGTGAGTGCCAAAAACAAAAACAAACAAACAAAAAAAACAAAGAAAAGCGAGGGAGAAATGAAGAAGGGACTATGGCATGAACACGCTCTATGGGATGTGCTTTCTTACGTTCCCACTCTTTCTGTTTCTTTTCAGTGAGTGCATGCACACAGTGGCAAACTTAAAAACAAAAAACCACAATGAGATATCACCTAACTCCAGTTACTATGGCTATGATCTAACAAATAGGAGAGGTTACAGAGAAAAGGAAAGCCTTGTACATTGCCAGTAGGAATGTAAATTAGTACAGCCACTGTGGAAAATAGTATAGCATTCTTCAAAAGTCTAAAAAATGAACTTACGGTATGACCAGCAGTCCCACTCTTGGGTATATACCCCAAATCACCCAGTGAAAGATACATTTGTACCTTCATGTTTATTGCTACATTATTCACAATAGCTAGGTCATGGAATCAACCTAAGTGCATGATGAACAACCAATGACTGAAAATATGGTACACATACACAATGGAGTTCTACTCAGACACAAAGAAGACCAAAATCCTGTTATGTGACACCAAGTAGACATGACTAGAAGATACCATACTAAGCAAAATAAGCCAGACTCTGGAAGACAAATACACATGTCTCAGTTTAAAGTTTACCAAACACCTGCACTCTATAATGAAAACTGAAGGACTTGGAAGCATAGAACCAGTGGAAGGTAGATACCAGAAGCTGCTTGGGGAGGGGTATGGGGTAGTGGGAAGGCTAGTGAGAAAATTTTTACACAAGAGTACATGTATCCTAGAACAATAATTTTTTTAAAAAAGTCAATTTAATACACCTTTAAAGAAAACTAGTAGAACTATAACACACATGCACAACATAACATAATGTTGAAGGTAAAGAAGGTAAATAAGTGTACAATATACCATATGCATGCCTTGGAAAACCATAGGATAGACCACAATGATATACACTGATTCTAAACCAGAAATCATAATTATTAGTTAATGCGTTAAAAAATAATACAAAGCAGATAGACTTAAATAAGTAAATAAAAAGTCCTGGAGGTTAGTAGCCAGAGCACATGGTTTTGACTTTCTCTCTTTCCCCTTCCTGTTGAGGTCATACAGCTACTTATTATGTACAATCACCAAGACAAGGAGTTGGGAATGAAGGTTTCCCATTTCCAAGGCTTCTGTGTTGGTGTCAGTGCTCAGTGAAAGAAGGCAGTCTCTTAGGACTCAATATACTGCAGTGCCAAGGAGAATGGGGACCCAACAGATTTAGGGGAGGTTTCCTTTCTTGGCATCATCCACATCACTCTATTTACCTTACCATTTGCTGTCCAATAGTGCCAGAAGACTCTCTAGTCCACTCTGCCAGGAATCTTGAGTTGGCAGACATGCACTCATTGTATATGACACCTCATCTAATACATCAACAGCTCAGAGGAGGCTCAGCGGATAGAAAAGACGTATGTCTGCCATTGATGCAGATCAAATGGAAGAAATGGGAATTATTTAGGAAACTTGTAAGAAAAATTTAAAGAACAATCCAAGAACAAGGAAATGTTCTTAGAAATTTTAAAATTCCAAAATAAAAATTGAATTCAGGCAGCCTAATATAGGATTTGCAGCTCTGAGAACTGAAATAGAGATCTAGAAGTTTCACTGAAGTTATTCACAACACAGAATGAAAAGAAGTGGAAATGCTGATGCATGAAAGATACCTCTAGGGAGCTAATATCAGTCAAAATTTTGTAGAAGAATAATGGATCTTTCTAAAAGTAGGGGTAAAAAAGCTAATAAATACAAGCAACAACAGCGAACAAAAAAGAAGTGAGAAGATTTGACTAAAATACTCAAAACCTCCTAACTACAGTTCTAGAGAGATCCAAAATCAGAGGGGAAAAATTACAAAGTAAATAATAAAGTTAAATTTCCAAGAACTGAAAACACATTTCTAAATTTAAAAGCCCACCAATCCCTGGCAAGAGATAAAAATAAAAAGACCCATACACATCTCAAAATAAAATTTCAGAACATTGGAAATAGCTCAAGATTCTCAAAGTTTTCAGAGAGAAAATGAGTAAAAATGATAACATATAATGATTAGTTCATCTGAATTATGCCAGATATCTTAACAGTCACAATGGAAATCAGAAAATAGTCTGAAGGGAAATAAATGTGTATAGTTAGCAAAGATGAAAGGCAGAATAGAAACACCATGTTTTGTCAATCAAAGTATAAATTCATCTAGAAAATGGTCAAATTTTTAAGCAGTACTTACAATACATATATAATTTGGGAGAGTATGTAGCTTGTTGGGAAAATATTCATCTAAAATATAAAGTATGTACTTCCATTGGACTTTTTTGTTTTAGTATATTTGATGGAAAGGAAAAAAGTGACTGGATTTTAATATTTCTAAGGACTTGAAGTTCTTTCAAGGTTTGTCACTAAAAGAAAAAAATAACAAAAAATTTAAAACAATACTCCCTATATTTGTGTAGTATATTATATATATTTTTTAAAATAACAAAAAAAATTTTACAGACTCAGCTCATTCCTTGGCTTGACAGCAATGACGGGTACAAGGGTCTGAGTCTCCAGAAGATGATGACTTGCCTGATGCCCACTGCTGTAACGTAAGCTGAGACCTAAACTCAAGGTTTTCACTTCAAATTCCACTCTCCTTGACCCTGCTCAGAATCACACAGCAATCTGAAATATTCTGGCATCCTACGATGGTGTTATTCTAACGAGTGGTGATACTTGATTTGAGTCTCTGTATTAGAAGAGACGGGTTTCTAATGAGGCCCTTGGTCAACAGTCTGCTTAGCAAATGCTAAAGAAAAAAAGAAGAAGAAGAGGAGGAGGAGGAAGAGGTGGAGGAGAAGGAGGAGGAGGAGGAAGAGGTGGAGAAGAAGGAGGAGGAGGAGGAAGAAGTGGAGGAGAAGGAGGAGGAGGAGGAGTGGTGGAAGGAAAGGAAGGAGAGAAGAGACGTGGTGCTAATTAAGAAGCCGGACTTGGGACATTAACTCCAGCATGCAGCACAGTGCTAGACTTGTTTAAAGGTCCAATAAATGCAATAAATAAACAAAATGGAATCGTGAAAGAAAATGAACTAAGGCTATGGCTTTCTAAAGTGGAGTTGGGAGACTGTGAGAAAATGGAACTCACACCAGTTAAAGGTCAAACCACAGAATTTTACAATAGATTTGAATAAAAAATCGAATTCCATATCACTGACCTTTACCATCTCTCAGCTCATTGTTCCCTAATTGACTAACCAATTAGAACAGATTTGCAATGTAAGATTTCTGCCTAGCCAATGAATTGCTTCCAAAACCAAATTCTGTGGAAGTCCCCTACTGAGAACTCTGTCCTGCCTCAGCCTCTATGGTAGTGAACTGCACGGTGGAGCTGAAAGCCACAGACAAGCCCGCTTAGGTTGGAGTTCCCAGACCAGTCAGCCTGGTAACCCACTAGGCATATGTGCACATGCCGGGACTACTGACCAGCTGCAGGACTAGAGGAAGGGCACTGTAGCATGAACAAGCCCTTTGGAGGGTGCTTCTCCTTCTCTCTTGGGCACACACGTGTGCTCTATCATGGAAACAACAAAAATCTCTTATACTTGCCTTACAGGACATTACCCAGGGTTGCCCTAATTCAGTATACCTGAATTGCAATTTTTTAATTTCCCAAATAAGTGCTACTTCCTTTGACCTCTGTGTAAACCTTTGTCCTTTAAAAAACAAACAGGGACCAGTAGTTGGTGTAATGGCTATGTTGCTGGACTCCCATGCAGTAAACCGTGGTTTGGGTCCTGGACCCGGTGATTTAAATTCACGCCAGGCGCGTGTGCATGCATGCCCAAGATCCTGAGAGGAGAATGGAAGAGAAGAGGCTGTGGTGTGGCCATCCCCCCTGGGGGGTGATTTCTTGCTTTCTGTCTCTCTGGCGAGTGCACATGCCCTATAGCAAAAACCTCTCCAAAAAAATCAAATCAAATCAAACAAACAAAACACAAATGAATGGAAACTTGTTTGCAAGCACCTCTCTCTGTCTTTCTGTCTGTGTCCTTTCCATTTCTGTTTGTCTGAACAACTGACCAAAGGAATCAGCTATGGTTTCCAGAGCAATCATAATAAACACACTAGGGTAGTAAGGCCTCAGGGAAGAAAATAAGCTAGAAGAACAATCCTTTGTATGTGGGAAGTATGGTTAAATTAAGCTTTAAAGATGGTTCTGTTTCAAGCCAAATTCATAACAAAAGGAAAAATTAGGCAGTTAGACAGGACTTATTAATATAACCTAAACAAAACTCCCATATGTTAACACTTCAATTGTTCTTTCCTTTGAGAACCAATGGTTTCAACATTTATTTTTCTACTTCCAGGGAAAAATATTATAATGTTGTCTCCCATTTCAAATGTGATAGGAATTTGTTTCTTTCTTTATCAAGTTACCACTGAAGTCAGACAGGAAGGGGGTGGATTTCAACATTCATTACAGCCAACCTTGCGTTCAATGTCTGAGGTTTAATCTACTGGCAGCTTTTCATGGCTCTAAGATCCCTAAATTCTGCTTAGCACATCTTTGGTCTTAAGGAGTCCAGCATCTTACTAATCCAAGGAGTGACTATTGTGCCTCAATGTGCCTATCAAACCTTGCAGTAGGATTGTTCCTATCAAGCCGTGCAGTAGTGAAAGGATGATGACATTGGAATTCTTTATGAAGGAGCTGTGAGTAAAAATTAAACCATAGACGAGATAAGGACAAGGACAAGAGCCACTTCCAAGTGTCAGAATGAACCACAGAGGTGGTTCATTGTATTCATGGTATCTTGATACACCATCTGCTGGGAATTCATGGGACCACTCGGGGTTCTTGATTCATGGTGCATGGAGTGGCATTGTCCAGCTCCTTAGACACGTTAACCCCTGCGACACCCTGGCTCCTCTTGTTAGTTTCTCAGCCCTCAGTTTCACCAGTAACTCTTTTTTTTTTTTTTTGGAGAGGTTTTCGCTATAGGGCGCGTGCGCTCGCCAGACAGAGAGAGACATAGAGACAGAAAGTGAGAAATCACCCCCCAGGGGGGATGGTCACGCCGCAGTCCCTTCTCCTCCATTCTCCTCTCGGGATCTTGGGCACACATGCACATGCTCCCGGCGTGAGTTTTAAGCCACCGGGTCCGGGACGCGAACCGTGGTCGACTACGTGGGAGTCCAGCGACATAGCCATTACGCTAACTGCTGGTTCCCACCAGTAACTCTTAACCGGGACAGAAAGGGAGCGAGTGCAAGGGAAAGGAGGTAAGGGGGAGATCTGAGAACAATCTATGGAAGACATCTCTAGTGAGTCCCTGGTTCCGACTTAAGAATCCCAAGTCAGACTTTCTTCTTCTTCTTCTGCCAGTTAGCGTGGCTGTTTCCCTGATCAAATCATTTAGCTTCCCGTGCTTCAGTTTTCTCCTCTATAAAATGGGGGTGAAAGAAAAGAGGACCTATACATGAGTTAGTAGCTGGGGCACTGACGCGAGGGAAGCATTCAGAAATGTGAATTTCGGTGCAGTCACTTTTGTAACCACTCATCTCTAGTCATTTGTTTAGTGTTTGTCTTCCTTGCTAGTTTCTAAGCCTCGGGATGCTAGCGACAGGGTTCTGACTTAGGCACACAGAGGAGTTCAATAAATGTTTGTTAAATAAATGGGTTAACCGTGCTGGACACATTTTTCCTTCAAAAGTTAACAAGAATTCAAACAACTCACTTAATGATCACATGGCAATTTCAATCGTGCTATATAACCAGGGGAAAACGTTCAAGTTTCAAAATTAAACTTTTTATGATTAATGTCAGTGCACTGCATCCTGTAGAAAACTCTGTGGATAATCTAGTGAGTTCCTTACGTCTTCATTCAGACGGAGAAACTCACAAATTTGAAATGGGAGATGTTTTCAGGCCATGAAAAGAAAGTAAAAGGCAAGAAGACTATGTGAGCATCAGATTGAGGGGTGAGGACAAGAAAGCGCATGTGTGTGTGTTACGAAGGAAATGGAGACTCTTTAAAAGAAGCAGGTTTTCTAACATGAGAAATTGCTTCAGGCAATGATGCATAGGCAGTTAGAGGAGGGACGTATCATCATGTTATTCTTGATGTTATTCTTGATGTTATTGGTGTCTTTCCTTTCAATCAAGGGCTGGGTGGACCCAGAGGTCACTGTCACGCCCTCCCAGATAGGCACATTGTTAACAACACACTATGTCTGGAACAATAGTCTGTCACTACCAATGCAGACAACAGGAACTAGTTCCAAAGATAAAAGTCCTCTTGTGTCCCTGTTAACTGATTTGCATGGAAGAAAATATTTACAAAACTTTAACTTTTAAAATATTTACCAAAGTTTAGTTTTTCTTAGTCATGAGTTTCAGATTTTACATTAAGCACAGGCATAAACTGGAGGTGTGTGGGGGTACGCTACGGTCTGTGTGTATTTCCAAGCTGTGCAGAGCTCAAATGAATGGGATTAGTGCCCTTCGAAATGAGACCTAAAAGACTCCCTATCCCTTCCATCATGTGAGGACATAGCAAGAAGACAGCTATCTGTAGCAAGTTCCCAACTCATCGTTAAAAGGATGCCTTATTTCTTTACCTACTTTTAATTTTCCAGCGGGAGCTGCTTTTGCCAGAGAGAAACTGAAAGGGAGAGTAAAAAAGAGAAAGCACTCTGCATGGGGGATATTCATGCCGGATCCCCTCTCCATTTCTCCCTCCTTTAAGGATTTTGGATATGTATGTACATGCACCTGGCGTGTTTTCCAAGCCATTGGGTCTGGGACTTGAACTGTGCAGTTGGCCTGTAAGATCTAGCAGCAGTAATCACCACAGCAGTCACCACACCACCCAAAATGATGCTTTACATATTCTTTTTTTTATATATCATTTATATAACCACATTGATCTTCAGTTACCTCTTTTCTAAGCAAGAAGATGCCTAAGACTTAGAGTAATAGATATTCCCAAATTTAATTCTGGCAATAGATTTTAGTAAAGAACTTTTTTTCTTTCTTTTCTTTTTTTTTCAAGAGAGATTTTTGCTATAGGGTGCATATGCTTGCCAGAGAGACAGAGAAAGATTGAAAGTGAGAAAATCACCCGCTAGTGGGGATGATCGTTCCTCAATCCCTTTTCCTCCATTCTACTCTAGGAATTTTAGGCATGTACACACACACGCGCGCACGCGCGCTTGCCTGGCGTGAGTTTCAAGCCACCGGGTCTGAGACTCGAACCATGGTCAGCCATGTGGGAGTACAGGGATGTAACCACTATACCATCTGCTGGCTCCTTGGTAAAGAAATCTAAAAATAAATGTTTCTCGGTATTAAAAGAAAACAGAGGGGACCAGCAGTTAGCGTGATGGCTATGTCGCTGGACTCCCATGTAGTTGACCGTGGTTCGCGTCCCGGACGCTTAAAACTCATGCCGGGAGCGTGTGCATGTGTGCCCAAGATCCCAAGAGAATGGAGGAGAAGGGATTGTGGTGTGGCCATCCCCCCTGTGGGGTGATTTCTCGCTTTCTGTCTCTATGTCTCTCTCTGTCTGGTGAGCGCACGCGCCCTATAGCAAAAACCTCTCCAAAAAAAGAGAAAACAAACAAACAAACAAAACAAAAAAGAACACAGCCCTCTGTGAATCAGAAAGAGGACTCTCTCCAGACACCAAATCTGCCAGCACCTTGATCTTGGACTCCCTAACCTCCACAACTGTAAGAAATAAATGTCTGTCGTTCATGAAGTTGCTCAGTCTATAATAGTTTGTTATAGCAGTCTGAGCAGACTATCAGAGTGGGTAAAAGAATATTCTGGAAAGCTTGCTCCTAGAAACTATGAGCTATCCTAAAAACCACTGAATTCAGTATCTGTTTTTATAAGTTTCTATTTGGCCTAAAGTTCTGTGTAACTTTTTTTTTTTAATATCAAAGTCAGTCTAATTACTCAAGAACATGAGTGATTTCTTCCCAACTCCAGAGGGAATTACTTTAGATTTGGGGAAAAACAAAATAAAAAACAACAACAACAACAAAAACCTGAACCTGCAAGCTTTATATTTAGAAGCCAGTAAAATTTAAATATTATTAAGAGATTCAAAGGGAAGTTTGCACCACAGGAAGTCTTTTGTTCTACAACAAAATAGAGTTTATGAATAGAGCTTTCACTGTTCTATCAAAAAGATACAATACCTTGGGGGAAAAAATCATCTGCTTCTAAAAATATGAGTTCATCATTCATGGGGGAGGAGGAAGCTTTGGAAAGGCTAACTTTTATTTATATATACATACACACACATATATATGTGCTGCTGGCCATTCCCTTTTTAATTTCAGAACTCCTCCATTTTCAACTCTTTCATTAGAAAAATGTAATCAGAGCTGTGAAATATCCTTTGCGATGAAAGGTATCAAAAATTTTGTCTTAAATCCAACTGAACTTTCAGGTTGACAGCTTTAATTTCCCAACTGAAAATAAAAAAGAATTCAGGATACCGTGGAAGGCTGCATATTAGATCTTGTATATGAGCAACTGTTTGTCCATTTTGTTCCCTTACCCTTAAATGGTTGTCTGCTTCTGTAAACCTGCTGGCTCTTCCCATGAGAAAATAGCTTGTGCTAGCCATACAGAAAACCGCATCTGGGGCAACATCCTGTACCTGTTACTATCTTTGCTAACTAGCCCAAACCCTTTTCCTTAGCAATGTAATTATCAATCACTAGACCTCTCTCCAGAGCCATGGAAACCATTAAACAAAGGTCTAGAGAGTACCCTCGGAAATAATTAACCTGCTTGATTCAGCTTCTGTGATTTCTTGCATGGAAACCCCTCACAACTGACCCCCTATAAAAAGACTGCTGAAACTTTGGTAGGGGCTTTAGTTCTGATCCCCCCACCCCTGACCCCCACCTCCATCTGGTCTCAGGCTGTAGTCACTGGCCAGCTAATAAAGACTCCCTATAACCTTAATCTGGCTTTGGTGGTCATTCATTTGATGGCACTCTACAACAATACTTATTCTTTCCATACATGCTAACAATGGGTAGATGACTATCTTCCAACCATTAACTATGGAACATAAAGCATGTAACATTATGTGCTAAGAGGGTACAGTTTGGGGGAATTCTCTTACACTTATTTCTCTCCTTTTATTTCTTTAGAAATACATGAAAAAAATAATCACAGAGGCTGAGAAGGAGAAGTTACCAAACTTCATGATTCTGTACAAATATCAGAGTTAGCATCATGTATGATTTGCATTGTGGAAATTGTGCATGACTACTATAAGATGATCAGTATTTTACATGGAAGGAAGATGCCTTTATGCAACGAGTAAAGAAAACCACTCTGTTGTTGGCAAGGGAGAGAGAATAAGGTATTGGAAAACAGAGATACCAGGGTGGAGAAGCACTCTGTGAAGTGATCTGTAAATGAGGAAACATTAGTCATGCCTACATATGATCAGAGAAGAAATGACTCTTTGTAAAAATGAGGAGCCTTGAAAATAAGAGAGTATCAACTGTCAGAAGCCCTTCAAATTCGAAGGTTCGTATCCATGGCATGAACCACTTGCTACACTATACTCCCTTCCTTTGTTTGATGGAGCCTCTGCCTTCTGCCCCTTGGGCCCAGCCTGCCCTACTATTGGCTGCAGTGGCATCTTGCACCTGGCCTGAAGGTTGAGAATGAACCCCTGGTTAAAAGAGAGGTTGGTGGTCCCTTGGATAGTGAAGAGAATAACTACAAGGTACTGTGGAGGGCTGTTCAAGACATGCTGACATCAAATTGAGGAGTTTCCTGAGCCAACTAAAATAATGGGAAGTTTTGAACAAAGAAATGAATTTGGGAGAGAAAATGAATTATTGGGAACATTTTATATAAGAAACCAACATCTGAAGAATTCTCTTTGAGAGTTCTCTGGGGAAATCAAATTTTTCTTGTCATAGAATCCTGATGTTTAAAAAAATCAATCCCTGAGATATGAGCACGTGTAAAAGTTGAATAAAGCTACATGAGGTGATGATGCCATTTGAGTTAGCAGCACCAGAGATGCTTGTGGGACCAGGTAGGGACCTGGGGAGGGTGGCGGAAGTCATAGCAGGGTCTTGGAAATGCTGATGGGTCAGCATCTTGGGGGTTCTGCCCTGATATCCTCCGGCAGGAGGCTTCCTTCACCTGGAAGTTTGTAGCAAATGCCACTCAAGTGGGATTTCTAGAGCTGCCCCAGGCTGGAAACCAGTTTGCCCTGAAGGCATCAACTCTTGGATTCTGTCTTAAGTCATGAAGCCAGCGGTAATAATTCAAAACTCATCACAGTTTGAGCCACATGATCCCATCATTCCTTGTATTGTAGTTGTTCAGCTGTCTTGCATTTCTCTTACCAGACTATACACTTAAAAATAGGGACTTCGCTTTTACTTGTCTGAGATCCCCCAGGGCCTGGCACCTGCTGTAGAATCTCTGTGTTCCACAAAACACGATTGGAGAAACAACAGCAGCAGACACTGTCTCACTTCTGCTTTCTATAGTCCCCATAGGCACCCACAGTCTTGTTGGTGGACTGTACGATTGAAACAACCAGCAGGCTACACTTCTGGAGTAAAGCTTCCCTTGGACTTATTTGATCTTGGTTCACTTTTTATGTTACCTCACAATTCAAATTTCTAAAAAAAGTCGGCCAGGTGGAATCCACTTGCTTTAACCTCTAGGTCACAGGCTGGCCCCACAACTCAACTTTTAAAAAAATCCATGTAAACAAACTATGTTATTTCATACCCATCAGAATGATCAGAACCAGTTGAGGTAGTCTTTTCAGTCTCCCTTATCTGTATGGCTGAGAAATGTATCTCCTTATGGCTACTCTGATTAATGTAAAAAGTATTACGTAAGACCACGAAGAAAGTACATAAATAACCCTTCTTTCTGTCTCTCCCAGAACTTTGCTGTAGCAATAGGCAGGCAACTGAAGCCTTCTGACTGAGCAGCAGGTTCTGATGAAAAGCAGGGTTTAGTCAGACAATCCTCACATTACCATTTTGTGACTTGTCATGTTGAGCAAGTCACTGTATCTTTCAGAGCTTCATCTGCAAAAAGTAAACAACAAGGAATGTGTTCTTACAGCTGTTGAAAAAAAATTTAAAAAGATAATAATAAACACCAAATACCAGGGACCAGCAGTTAGTGTAATGGGTATGTTGCTGAGCTCCCATGTGGCCAATCGCAGTTCGAGTCCCAGACCCAGTGGCTTAAACTCACGCCAGGCGCGTGTGCGTGTGTGCCCAAGATCCCGAGAGGAGAATGGAGGAGAAGGGATTGCGGCGTGGCCATCCATCTTGGGGGGTGATTTCTCGCTTTCTATCTCTCTGTCTTTCAGGTGAGTACATACGCCCCATAGTGAAAACCTCTCCAAACAAAACAACAAAAAACAAACAAACAAACAAAAAAGAAAACAAAAACACCAAATACCGAATACATGTTATTATTATTGATATTAGTATCATAGTTGGAGAATCGTCTTCTAATGAAAGATGATCAACAGATTTTCTCATGCAGCTTTTCCTGGCGTTTTCTTTATGGCTATAGACAGGGATGTAGATTAGAGAGTTCTTCTGTGTGGCTCTTAGATTTCTCCACTTGGAACCAACATCCCCCCAGTTCATAACTGACAGCATCTTCTGGACTTTCCCATTGGCCGTTAAGCACTTATCTTACACTGAACATGGCAAATGGCCAGAACTCTCACACCTTCAGAAACAGTTCTGCCTTCACACAGATCTCTCCACTGGCCCCCACTGGTTTGGCAGCTCCATCTACTCCCTGGACATACCTTGGAATAGCTATTTTCCTCTTGGCATAGAGCCAGCCACCGACTCTCATTGCGTCCTCCTGTGCAGCATCTCTACCATTTGGTTTAGTTTTCCATTGCCAATGTTCTCCCCATTTTTTTTCTCTTAACAGTGTTAATGATTTATAGTATTTACCTCCTTCAACAGCTGTGCTTGAAAGACACAGTCGGAACAGTTAATGACCTGTGAATCGCTTAAAAGTAAATGTAATGATCTCAGAATTAGTGATTACTATCAGAAATTTCGAGGTCTTCTTTCTAGTTTGGGTAAGGTAGGCTTGTGGATTTTTTTTTTCCTTCTTCACAAAGATACATGCTTCTTTGGTAGTCTAAGTATAGATGTAAAGAAGGTCAAAGTGTTTTTGGCCCAAAGATAAAGGCAGTAGAAAAATGCTGGCTTAAGGATGGGGGGAAATATAACCCAGAAGAACAAAAGAATTGCAAAGTCAGTGGAGGTAGCTGGATACAAAGGGCTAGCGGATGAAGACAAACAGAGGTGGCAGAGGAGAATTCTGGGATAAAGAACAACAGTCATACATGGTGAAGAAAGAAAATCAGTTCAAACAACTTCACCCTTTTTTCTTCTTCTAGATGTTGACTCTTTCTAGAATATTTCATGGTCTGTGTTAAATTCTATCTCAGTTTCATAAAAGATTGAACAAGAATCAGTCTGGGAAGAGAAGCTGAGTAGCTATAAAAGGTGTAATTATAACCAGGTAAATGCTAGACAGATACAAATTCAGAAAAGTATGACTGTCAGCAATATTATTTTAATAATTAATTTATATTTTCTTAAAAAAATAATTTGAGGGGCTTGGCTTCAGACTGAGTCAGGAATTAGAGAGCCTTCTCCCAAAATGTTAAATTGTACTAAACTGTTCTACACAAAGGTTTGGGCTTTCTTCTGAAGCTGTTGGTGAGACCTACCTGTAGCCTTTGTAACACTTACATAGTGTCCAGGAAGTGTCCCATGATTAAACTTCCGAGACATAGCTCTGAAGGGTGGGGAATCCTGAAGTTAGGTCAATTTTGATAACTGAAAACCCCATGGTGATTATCTTTTTAGAGTTTCCAAAAGTTACTTAAAAAATCCCCAAATTTCTACTCAGTTCAAATACCTAAAAACTAAAGAGCACAAGCAAAACATCTGAACACAATATTCTTTTCTTATACCAAATGTCATTCCCACCTCACAATTGATTCTTTTCAAATATTGTTGGAAGCTTATAGGTAAACTTGCTAGACTTGACAGCATGGCTATTTAAGTGTGCTGAAATGACAAGGTAATTTGCTAAAACCTGCTACTTTGTTGACTATGGTAAACTCTCTGGAATTAAACTCTGGAGAAAAAAACTCAAAGAAAGCCTGGCTGTTCCTAAAGGCCCCTGGCCATAAGCTTGATCAGAGTGGTACTGCTACCTGTGAAATTCATGGAGAGACACCAGCAGCCTATGACCTTGATCATGGCTACAATGGGATTTCTCTACCCTGCTTCTACCATCTATTGGGTCATCAGAAAAGTCATGACGTGTTTTTCTATACAAAAATGTGTCATGACATTTCCAATGACCCAATAAAATAGTTCTAATAATAGTCACTTATTAATATTTGAATACTCCAACCTTAATCCTAAGTGCTTTACAAACAGTATACTCTAATTCCCACGACCATTCCAAGAGAATATTGCATTTTTAAAATTTTTCCTGGAGAGGTTTTTGCTACAGGGCACATGCGCTCACCAGAAAGACAGAGAGAGAGATAGAGAGACAGAAAGCAAGAAATCACCTCCCCAGGGGGGATGACCATGCCACAATCCCTTCTCCTCCATTCTCCCCTTGGGATCTTGGGCACACATGCACACGCGCCTGGTGTGAGTTTAAGCCACTGGGTCCGAGACTCAAACCACGGTCGACTATGTGGGAGTCCAGCAACATAGCCATTATGCTAACTGCTGGTCCCGAAAATACTGCATTTCCTCTTGTGTCAGTTTGCTAAGTAATTCCCAAGTTATTTATCCGTGTTTTTCTATACAAAAATGTGTCATGACATTTCCAATGACCCAATAAAATAGTTCTAATAATAGTCACTTATTAATATTTGAATACTCCAACCTTAATCCTAAGTGCTTTACAAACAGTATACTCTAATTCCCACGACCATTCCAAGAGAATATTGCATTTTTAAAATTTTTCCTGGAGAGGTTTTTGCTACAGGGCACATGCGCTCACCAGAAAGACAGAGAGAGAGATAGAGAGACAGAAAGCAAGAAATCACCTCCCCAGGGGGGATGACCATGCCACAATCCCTTCTCCTCCATTCTCCCCTTGGGATCTTGGGCACACATGCACACGCGCCTGGTGTGAGTTTAAGCCACTGGGTCCGAGACTCAAACCACGGTCGACTATGTGGGAGTCCAGCAACATAGCCATTATGCTAACTGCTGGTCCCGAAAATACTGCATTTCCTCTTGTGTCAGTTTGCTAAGTAATTCCCAAGTTATTTATCTATTTCATCTAAATTTTCAAATCTATTGGCACAAACTTGTTCATAATATCTTTTTATTTCCTTTTTAATGTCTCTAATGGACTTGAACCATGTACAGCCATGTGTGAGTTCAATGCCTTAACCACCACTCCACCTGCCACTTTCTTGGAGTTACAAATTTTAAGATGAATGCATTGGTGACTAATTTTTCAGTTTTTCTTCTTCTTTTTTTTTTTATTTTGAGAGTTTGTTTTGTTTTGTTTTGTTTTGCTATAGGGTGCATGCACTCGCCAGACAGACAGAGACATAGAGACAGAAAGCAAGAAATCAACCCTGGGGGGATGGTCATGCCGCAATCCTTTCTCCTCCATTCTCCTCTCGGGATCTTGGGCACGCATACACACGCACCCGGCGTGAGTTTTAAGCCACCGGGTCCGGGACGCGAACCATGGTCGACTACGTGGGAGTCCAGCAACATAGCCATTACGCTAACTGCTGGTTCCCAGTTTGTCTTCTTTTTTTTTAACAGGAATTTAAGAGTTTAATTTTTCTAAGCACTACTATAGTCGGGTTCCAAAATTTGGATATATTAAATATAGAAGTTTTAAAACTTTCTTACTTCCATTGTAATTAATTTGTTGCCCTATTATTTAGAATAAGTAAAGGGGTGCCTTTTTTTTTTTAACCATTTGGAGGTTTTCTAATTGTCTTTTTGTTGTTAATTTCTAGCTTATTTTTACTGTAGTCAAAGGACATACTCTGTATGTATGATTTAAATCCTCTGAGATGTATTAAGACTTGGTTTACGGCCCAGCATATAGACTAGCTAGATAAAAATTTTATTCCACTTTAATTTATGTAATCCACTTGAAAAGAATATGCATTTTATATTTGGTTTACAGTATTCTATATACGCTAGTTACTGTAGAATGTGTTTATTAATTGCTTAATTTTTGTGTATTTATTGATTGTGTGTGTTTGTGTGTGTGTGTGTGTGTGTGTGCTTGTTCAATCAGTTCTGAGAAGGCTGTATTCAAAAGTCTAACCATGATTATAAATTTATCTTTAGTTCTGTCAATTTTTTTATTTAAACACCAGAGGGTCTGTTTGTTTGTCAGAGAGGGAGACAGAGAGAAGAGAAGGTGAAAGCATTTCTCAAAGGGGTGTCATCACAATCCCTTCTTCACCATTTTTCCATCCTGTTGGGATTCGGGAGCACACACACTCAGGTGCCCAGTGTGTTTTTCAGGCCTCCAAGGCCAGGAATCGAACTGTATTTGGCCATATTGAATCTGGCTCCCTTAACCACTAGGCTATGGGGCTGGTTGGTTTTTACAGTCTTGAGAATATTTTTAGGTCTATGTAAAAATTAGGATAGTTACATCTTTCTATCATCAACTTTCTAATTATTATGAAATGGTCATCTCTGGTAATTCTTTTTACATAAAGTCCACTTTGTTAAGTATTTTGTTAGGATAGCTGTATCAATTTTGGTTAATATTGGATATAAGATATTTTTCATTCCTTTTACTGTCAAATTTTCTGTGTTCTAATATATACAGTGGATCTCCTATAAGCAGGACATATGCAGGTAGTTAGTAGGTAGATATGTAATTATTTGGTTGTCACACAAGTCATGACACATTATTACATAGACAAACAGAAAGATACATCATGACTTCTCCGACAAACTAATAGTTAAAATCCAGCCTGATCATTTTTGTCTTTAAATTGGAAATTTAGGCTGCTTATATTTAATATAATTACTGATATATTTAGATTTAAAACATTATCTTGAAATTAGTTTTCAGTTTATCCAACCTGCTCTTGTGGTGATTATTGTGAACATAACTGTTGGCTTGAATTGGTAGAGACTACCTTAAATTGGTACTTCTGTAATATCCTAGGCAATGAAAGACCTTGTACATTTCAACTGCATTTTCTCTCTCTTGCCTTTTTGCTGTTTTTGTCATCTATTTTAATTCTAAATATATTTTGTCTTAGGCATTACTGCTACAGATTTATATTTATACTAGCTCACATATCTACTTTTCTGACAGGAAATGTCAGACTTTACTTAATCTCTCTCCTTGCACATTTAATATCTCACTTTCCCATTCATTGTCTCTGTCTCTCTACAGTGAATGCACTCATCCTATGGCTAAAACCTTAAAAACATAACAGAGAAAAACTCAAAATCAGATCAAATAATTTCCATCAGTTTCTGACACATTGTAAGAACACTATATATATATATTTTAAAAGGATTAATGAATTCATGAATGATTGAATAAGTAACTATTTTAAGGTCCTAGACTCAGAATTGTAACCTGAGTCTATCTTCATCACAATAAACACTTTTACCAGGGATCCAGGAATGGTGCCAGCCCTTATCATCCAGCTGGTCTTAATGAAAGCAAACAATTGTGATTTCTTTAATCTTAAAATAGATATTACAGGAGCCAGCTGGTGGCATGATGGTTAAGGTAGCTAGATCCCACATGGCCATCTGTGTGGTTCAAGCCCTGGGTCTGGTGGCTTGAAAACCCTTTTAGGTGCATGTGTATGTGTACTCAAAATCCCAAGAGAAGAATGGAGGAAAGGGATGTTAGCATGGCCGTCCCCACAAGGAATGATTTCTCCCTTTCTTTCTCTCTCTCTCTGGCAAGCACATGCATCCTATAGCAAAACAAAACAAAACAAAACAAAAAGATATTTGAAAGAGTCACATTTTTTTTGGAGATTTTTTTTTGCTATAGGGCGCGTGCACTTGCCAGAAAGACTGAGAGCGACAGAGAGATAGAAGGCGAGAATTCACCCTCTAGGGTGGATGGCCATGCCGCAATCCCTTCTCCATTCGCCTCTCAGGATCTTGGGCACACACGCACACGTGCCCGGGGTGAGTTTAAGCCACTGGATCCAGGACTCGAACCGCGATCAGCTACATGGGAGTTCAGTGATATAGTCATTACACTAACTGCTGGTCCCAAGAGCAACATTTTATACCATGAAGGGCCATAAGTAGATTTCTTAGACATTTTCTCAGTATAATTTTCAGGTTGCTAAGCAGAAGATGGTGGATGCTTTCATCATTATCTAAAGTCTCTGCTAAATGTATAATTTACAGTTTTACTGACTAAAATCATATGCATAGAGTAAGAATTAGCACATCATACACATACACATTTTTTTAAGAGAGAGATTTTTTTTTGCTGTAGGTTGTGTGCACTTGAGAGAAGGGCGGGGGGAGCATTCACCCTCCAGGGTAGATGGCTTCACTGCAATACCTTCTCCTCCATTCTCCTCTTGGGATTTTGGGCATGCATGCACATGTGTCTGGCAGGACTTTCAAGTCACTGGGTCCAGGACTTGAATTGTGGTCGACCTCAAGAGAGTCCAGTGCCTTAACCATGATGCCACCTGCTGACCCCACATGGGCTATATTTTATTACCTACTAATCATGACTTCACCTTCCGTGTCTCAATTTCCTAATCTGTAAAATAAAAATAATATCATCATCTACCTCTTTGGGATGCCTAGGGGTTAAATGAGGAAACAAGTAAAGTATGTAGATTAATGCCCATTAGCTGCCACTATCATTAACCATACTCATATTGCAAATATAATGAAGAATATATTTTTCTTTTTTTCGGGTTCTTTTTGTGACTGTTTTGAAAAGTAAGAGAATTTTTGGTGAATCATGTTATCCCCCCCAGTTAGAGACTGTAAAGCAAGTTGACAGTTGAAAACCTCTCCCATCTCTTCAGGATTTTCTCACTAGAGTATTTTGAACGAGGTTTTCAGAACTAGAGCATCTGGGGCTCATTCTCTTTCAAACTCTTTATAAGCTCATTCCCTTCCTCAAACAAGCAAGGGATCAACATAAATGTGACAAAACAGGCTTCTCCAGCAATTTTGTCTCAATAACCATACAGGGTCCTGAAATGGTGAAAGTGAGAAAAGAAGGCACCCACGGTTGCCCAACAGCCAGCTTGCTGTGCCACAAAGGGCGGCTTAGCACACATCCTGGGCACATAACCAGCCAACAACACGCTGGTTACTAATGTGAGTGCAGAGACTGATCTAAGGAGGAGGGGAGGAAAAAAAATGAGAGGGGAGGAGGGGAAGAGAGGGGAGGCTTGGGCCAAAAAAAGGCAGTTTCAGGAGTGTCTGACCAAACTAGTCAGAGAAGGACCTGGAGTGTGTACACTCCTTCCTGGAATTCAGAAATGGATATGTGACAGTCTCAATTTGTCCTAAAAGTAAGCAAAATGAAGTGGGTTTTAACTGCAGCCACAGAGACAAAGGGTATATATACTGGGAAGAGCTGAGAGCTGAATCAGAGGGCAAAGAAATGCATAATTCAGTAAGAGATGTTTATTACCAGAGTAGGCTTAAAAATCCAGCCTTGTACAGAAATTCAAGTCAGTAAATATTTATTGAGCATGGGTAGCTCTACGTACACAGAGAAATCAATTCATTTCCGCCAACGCAGTGCTTTCTAGTTCACAGTATTATGGAAGGGACAATAGAAGAGAGACATGGAGCTTTGAGAACTCCTGGGTCAGCTGCTATTCATCCTAGACCTTCTTCAGATGGGGTCTCTCTGCTGCCCACAGAATTGGATGTCAGGGGCACATGTCAAAGCATTCAAGGCTTCTTTCTCTGCCTGAGCCATCACTGGCTAAATGAGTGATTTAGCTCATCCTAACACTATTCTATTAAAGATTCAAAGAGCTTTTGCTTTTTAATCTGAAACACCATAATAGCATATCTATTGCCATTCCATGCACTTCTTGGATTGTAAAACTAACACATAAATTGGGACCAGCAGATGGCATAATGGTTATGTCACTGGACTCGCATGTACTTGACTACTGTTTGAGTACTGGACCCCAAAGCTTAAAACTCACTCCAGGTATGTGTGCATGCATGCCCCAAATCCCTGAGGAGAATGGAGGAGAAGGGTTTATGGTATGGTCTTCCCCTCATGGGGTGATTTCTCACTTTCTGTCTCGGTCTCTCTCTGACTCTCTGATGAGTGCATGCACCCTATAGCAAAAAATCTCTCTGAAAACAAACAAATACAAATTAATACATAACTTTCTTAAAGCCATGATTTTTTTCTTTATAAAAAATAGCAGCTGATATTTCCATTTCATAGTCATAGCATAATTTAGGGAGCTTAGGAACACTTCTTTGTTCCTTAAAGCACCCAAATTTTCTGGACCCTTTTCAAACTTCACAACTAATTAATAATGAATATATTTTCCATTAAATAATATACATGCATATTTTACTTGACATCGTGTATCAGTCTCTAGTTGGGCAGGGAATGTCTTGGGATAGGGAAAATGTTCATGCAAGTTATTATCTGTCAGCACGAGAATTGGGAGATACATTTCATTTGCATCCATTTAACCTGCAGTTTCTTATGATGTACCTGCATCATAAGGAGGCAATTTAGTTGCCTCAAAATACTTGTGACATGGGAGAGGTGATCCAGAAATACTTGGCTCCTGTTCAGGTGAATAAGGGACATACACGGGGGCAAGTGGGAAACAAAATAGAGTAGCGTCCAATAAAGTTGTAGAGTACGTGGCCCAGCCTCTGTGGTGCAATTGGTAGCAAACTGAACTGCAGTGTTGGAAGTTGTAAGGCTGACTGTGTGTTTGGAACCCAGGCCCAGTTGACCTGAAACACTTGGGACACATATGCATGTATCCAAGAGCCTCAAAAGTGAAGGTATGGAAAGGGATCACAGTGTGACAAGACCCTACTGAACATGTTTCTATTTCTCATGTATTCGCATGTGCTATCATGAATAAAAGTGAAACTTGGGAGAAGTTGTAGAATGTGTGGCACAGATTAGAAATGGGTAGAAATTCATAAGTGGGAAAAATGCATGGGGTACCTCAGCTAGTGTGAACACATTCACCCAACCAAGTATTGGCTAGAAATGAGTGCAGCTACACGTAAGTCTTTTGCAAAGCATTGGTTTAGAGACTGAGAGGAAATCACTGAGAAGGGATTTCCATAAGCTATTGGGAAATAAAATATTGGAAGGGAGTGTCACTTCCTTTTAGGGAATACATTATTAAAAATCAGCCCAGGGGGGACCTGCAGTTAGTGTAATGACTATGTTGCTGGACTCCCATGTAGTCGACCACAGTTCAAGTCCTGGACCCGGTGGCTTAAACTCACCCCAGGCGCGTGTGCATGCATGCCCAAGATCTTGAGAGGAGAATGGAGAAGGGATTGCGGTGTGGCCATCCTCCTGGGGGATGACTTCTCACTTTCTGTCTCTCTGTCTCTCTCTGTCTTTATGGCGAGTGCACGCGCCCTGTAGCAAAAACCTCTCCAAAAAATCTCAGTCTAGTGGGGCCAGCAGGTAGCGAGCTGGTAAAGGGTGCTGGACTTCCATATGGCTGACTGTGGTTTGAGTCCCAGACCTGGAGGCTTGCTTTCTCACTTTGTCTCTCTCACTCTGTCCCTCTCTAGTCAAATTAAAATAAATAAATAAAATAATTCTTAAAAAAAGTCAGCATAGCTTGCCACTGTTCTGTAATTTCAGGAGTCAGAACCTTAACTTTCCATGATGCCTTATAGATGATCAACCACTGTCTGGTGAATTTATATAAATTTGAGTCATGAGCAATTCTGAACAAAGATGTGTCTTCCCAAGTATGGTCTCAGTAACAACTAATCATAAAATGAAGTTTTAGCTGACTTTCCAAATCAGAATATGATAGGTACCAAACTTGGAAATTCAAACGCAATGCAGAATGTTCCTTAACCCTGTATTACTTCCAAAATGTTACTGAGTCATTTTACAGTCTTAAATGAAACTACATAAATCTCCACTCAGTTTATGAACAAGTTTTGTCAATATCAATTATGCTAGAGGCCTTGAAAATTGTCCCATGTAAATTACCATGCTGTTGTTTTTCCAGTATCACATAAGACACTGCTGTTTCTCAAATGTAAACCATGAAAACATTGATTTATGTAGATTAGGAAAAGAAACAAAAAAAAATGCCTTTTAGAGAAGGTTAATTTAAAAGATTAACATAACTTGCATTTGAAGAAAAATAAAATCAGAGGAAAGGTGCTACAGAAATTCCTTGGAAAATGCTCCCCCCCCCCCAACTGCAGCATGAACAATCTTTACTTAGGCGTAATTATAGGAAATTCACTTAAGGGAACACACAGCAGCATAGACTTCATTTTCACAGGTTGGCATTTGCCTCCTCATCAGCTTTGCTTTGTGAATAATTAGATTCATTTATCAGCCTCTTTGTTGAATCTAACAGCCTCAAATCAGGGCCTGCCCGTTCTGCACAGTGTGTGGGGACTCAGTGGTGCAGGCTCCTTGGGGAAAGCAGACGTGTCTTCATGAGGAGATGCAGGCCCATTCTCAGGCTGTCAGGATGAGTTAAATCCTGTCTATGCACACCTCCTCCTCAGTAAAGCATAAAAAATTTAGTCTCCGTTGGTAGTTTTAACTGATTGTCATCCAATATTTATAAGTGTTGGCATTTTCAGCTGAGAAGTCCATTAGGATATAAGTGAGGGAATTTCCCTGGAAGAAAAGGGCTTTG
Source organism: Tupaia belangeri chinensis (assembly GCF_000334495.1). NCBI lineage: Eukaryota > Metazoa > Chordata > Mammalia > Scandentia > Tupaiidae > Tupaia > Tupaia belangeri. Next base: position 1,914,757 of record NW_006160045.1, read on the forward strand.
GGGTGGAGCCACATGTCCCGGGTGAAGAATTGCTGTATAAGGACGCCGGTTCTGGTTCTAGTGGGAGCCAGCACTGCAGCCTCTCATCATAGAAACTCTGCCACCATCTTAAGACAGCATTCATGGAGTGAACCACCTACCCCTTTCCTTTTTAGAAAAATGTTTTAAAGTACCTATCATGGATCAGGTACTGTGTTAAATACTTTGTATGAATTATCTCATTCATCTTCAGAGCAACTCTATGCAATAGCTACCTTTGTAGACATCAGGAAACTGAAGTTTTAGGAGTTTAATTATTATTATTATTATTATTATTATGAAGAGATTTTTGCCATAGGTTGTGTGTGCTCACTGGAGACAGAGAGAGAGAGAGAGAGAGAGAGAGAGAGTGAGAGGAAAAATGAGAAATCACCCACCAGGGCAGATGGCCATACCCCAGTCCCTTCTCCTTGTGGGATGTCGTGCACACATGCACTGGTACGTGGCATGAGTTTCAAGCCACCAAGTCTGGGATTTTAACCACAGTTGGCCACGTGGGAGTCCAGTGATGTAACCACTACACCATCTGCTGGCCCTCCAAAGTTTAATTCACAGAGGTCACTCAAGTGGTACAACCAGGGAAATGTGCTTATTCCAGTGTCTGAGCTTTTCACCTATACTCCTTAGAAGGGACTTCAGAAAGCTCATGAAAAAATGAAATTAAAGTATGAGTTTATTTCAAAGCAAAAAAAAAAAAATCAGAAATTCCCACATAATTTTTTCATGATGTACATTTTCCGTGAACTTTTTGAAGATCCCGTGTACTTACAAGGAAAAGATGCCAAACACACAAAGAGGAAACAGAACAACATCAGCTGCAATATTATAGCCAAAGGTAACCCCTATTAACATTTTAAAGTAGATCTTTCCATGTATATTTAATATTAGATTAACCTTGAAAATGAAATAATATAGTAGTCTGTGTTTTGCAGACTACTGTTTTTCATTTAGCAATATAATCTGAATATGCTTTCGTCCCACATCTGTGGCTGTTCTACCTCAACACGTTCCTCAGAGCCTGATTGGTATTCCATCATATAGATATTCCACTGTTGATTCTTCCTAATTTTAGGAACTGTGCTGCAGTGTACATCTTTGCACATAATCCTTGTGAACTTAACCCTGAGCAGTTGCTGGGGCAACCTGAGGGTGATGGTTTTAGAGAATATGGAGTTGGTAGCAGCAGCAGCCTACACCAAGTACGTCCTATCTCTGCTAAAACCATGGCCATCCAATGGCACAAATCCCACCATGACTCATGGCACCTCTGGTCTTGCTGCCTTTTCTTAAGTTGGCATAGTTATTATTTGTTTCAAGAATTATTTTACCTATCATCTATCTATCTATCTATCTATCTATCTATCTATCTATCTATCTATCTATTTATCATCTATTTGTATTTGACCAGAGAGGGATAAAGTGAGAGAGAAGGAAAGAGGAAAAGAAAAAAAGAAAGCCAGTAGGTCTGGGACTTGAATCATAGTCGGCCATGTGGGAGTCCAGCGCCTTTAACCACTATGCCACCTGTTGGCCCCTTCTTCTTATTATTTTTAAGATAGAGATTTTTGCCATAGGGCACTTGGACTCACTGGACAGATCCAGAGAAAGCAAGAAATCACCCCCCCACCACCACCACCCCAAAGATGGATGACCACATTGCAATCCCTTCTCTACCATTCTCCTCTTGGGATTTTGGGCATGCATGCACATGTGCTCAGCATGAGTTTCAAGACTCTGGGTCCAGGCCTTGAACTGTGGTCTGCCACGTGGTAGTCCAGTACCTTAACCACTACACCATCTGCTGGTCCCAGTATAGCTATTATTAAAGAACTTATTGAAATAATGTTGTCTTCAGTTTCATATACAGTTATAATGCAGATATTTGATATTTATTAGTTATTTTTACATTGTGGTATATAGTCACTTTGAATGTACCTTTTCCTCAAGAAGAATCATAATTTATCACTTTTCTTAATACTACAAATGATAGATTTGCACACTCCCTCTGCTATGGTTTAAATGGATCTCCTCCAAAATTCAGGTGTTAAAGCATAAGGGCCAATGTTATAGTATTCGTAGGTGAGATCCAAGAAGTCTCCTCCCTTGTGAGTGAAATGAGGTGCTTTTATGAAGGGACTTAACCAAGGGAGTCAATTATCTCTTTTTTCCTTCTATCTCCTGCCATGTAATGACACAGCAAGGAGGCTCTCTTAAATCCAGCCAGGGAGGCTGGACCTCCCAGCCTCCAAAATGTTGATAGATAAATTTGTGTTATTTTCTTTTTTTTTTCAGGTTTATTTTTGTTATTTCTTCCATGAGAAAGGATACAGAGAGAAAAGGAGAGAGAAAGAGAAACATTCCCAGAAGGGTCTTCATGCCACAATCCTATGCCCAGCCTCACCCAGTCTGGACTATGGACATGCATGTGCACACCCAGCATGTACAAGGAGACCTCAGGAAATGAACCCAGGACTTTCTTATGTAGCCTCAGCATAGTGGAGTGTTGTATTACCACTGTACCACTCCCACTGGCATAATTTGTATTCTTTATAAATTACCCAGTCTCAGATTGTCTGTTACAGCACCACAAAATGAACTAAGACAACTTGCAAATCCTCTTTCAAAGAGAGGCAGGAAAAAGTTAGCACAAATATGGGAGAGTATCCACACACTAATATTCTTAAATTTTGTTGAGAAGAAAATCACTTAGTGCCTCTGCTTAAATTTGAACTAAGTAGTCATAAAGATGAATGAAAAACTTGGAACACCTCAGGAAACTGCGTATGAACTAAGTATGACTCCCTACCCCAGTCCTACTTGGAGGATTTCAAGTGGACAAATGACCATGTGGGACAGAATATTCACAATAATGTTCATATCTCTAATCTACACAGGAGTTTATTAAAGGAACAGAAACACAGAACAAAGTACTTTGAATTCTACCAACCATTCAAATGCCATTTTCAGTTCCATTTTTAAATGCTATTTGGAGAAAGTAACCATGTAAATTTATATAAAAATTAGCATTTATATAGAATTCTGTCCTTTCAAAATGCTGATACAGTCACTTACTAATTAGTATAACATTTGAGAACCATCTAAACTTTAAATACATGGAAATTCCTCTTCAGTACAGTTCTCTTACTACAGAGAAAGTTATCTCTTCACCACTCTCTAGGTCTTTACCATGTCAGACAAAATTGTTCAACTCTTCCTAAACTCCTAATTTTAAATTTAGCAATTTGCCATATGGCTTATTGTCTTGCACAGAAAAAGAAAACACCCAATCTTATTCAAATCAGGACTTCACCTGAAATCTAGGAAATAGGACATGTGCTCTATGTCATGTTTCACACTCAAAGTTTGAGCTGTTTATTCAACAACTAGTTATTTATCTCCTACCCCTGCCAGGGATCCAACCTCTATTTTACCTTCATTGAGATTCAAGTTTAGAAGGAGAAACATACTTCATAGTGTGGTGAGTGAAGAGAGAGAGTGAGAGAGAGAAGCTGTGGGGGTTAAGGGAACACAGGGGAAGGGCACAGGGCTTCCTTGGAGAACTGCTGAAGGGGGCTCTTGAAGAAACTCTGAAAAGGGTTCCCAATATCTCCTGTCAGCTGCCATTTGAGCTCCGTATCATCTTTTTTTTCTTTTTCTTTTTCTTCTTTTTTTTTAAACCAGTCCTCTTAGACCTGTGCTTTTACTTAATTATATTTAAATCAAATTTACATGAACTCATTTTTAACTTAGCTTTGCTCTAAATATTAATATTCATAAAATAATGAGTCTAATGTACTAGTTATTTTATCCTAATCCATATGAAAATAATACAAAATTTTAAAATCAAGCAACACCTCAAATCAGCTCCCACACACTTGAGGATGCAGAAGCCCTGTGCTGGAATATATTGTTAATAGTGACATCAAGTCACTGAAGAAAATGAGGCAGAAAGGGGGCAGATGGAATTTGCTGATTTTTAAGAGTGTCAGTCTATGCAGAGGAGAGAGCATAGCACAACTGGAGCAGAAAGAGCTGTTAGGGTGTTCTTTACAATCATTCAATAGAACAATAATAAAGTCCTAAGTGAGAGTAATAGTGTAGGAAGGTGAAAAGGGAACCATTTCCAGAGATGTTAATACTATAGAGCCAGAAGAACTGCAAACTGATTTGATTTTAAACATGAGGAGGGAGTCCAAGATAACTTTAGGTTCTTTTTGGGGTTAGGGCAAGGACAGATAGTCATGCCATTTACTGAGATACAACATTAAAAAAGAACATTGAGGGCATTGAAGGTGCAATGGTGCATGATTTAATTTTGAACAAGTGGATTTTAATATATTTCAATATATTAAAATGGAAATGTTTGCAGTAGAGTATTTGAGTCTGAGGCTTAGAAGAAACAATGCGTCAGCCATAGCATAGACATGAGGAATGAAACCATAGAAGTGAAATAGGAAAAGTGCAGAAAGAGAAGGGAAGGGAAGAGGAAAAGAAATAGAAGTTCATGTTTAAGGGAAAGACAGGGTACTCAAAATCAGCCAGAGACTGAGAGAATGTCTCAGTCCAGAGACAGAGGAGGGACATGTAGAGTGAACAGTGTCATGAACCAAGGAACTAACAGTTCCAAGGGAAAGA
>NW_006160045.1:1919461-1957920 GCF_000334495.1 Tupaia belangeri chinensis
CACTGTTCAAAGTTGTAGAAAGGACACGTAATACAAGGGCTATGATTCTCCATTGAATTTCACACCCATCAGAGAGGGAAATACCAGTGGAGTCAGGCAGAATCCAGATAGACTGCCGTGGTTTGAGGACCATCCGAGGTGGAGACAATGTAGAAACATCCAGGCGTGAACCTGAATGTGGAGAAAAGGGCAGGAGAGATGAGGAGCAGCAGCCGCCAGAGAGGAGCAAGGATGGACCAGCCCAGTTCTTCCTTGTTCCCCATAGACTTCAGTGTGTTTCCACATTGAGGGAAGGGAGCCATTCACAGTGCAGACTAAAACAAAGAGAGGGAAATCCTGAGAGAAACTGCTGAGAAAGTGGAACTGATTCCACAGGTCAGAGGGTTAGTCTTGGAAGAAGACCAAAGAAGCCATTCTCTGGCTGCAGGAAGCGAGGTGGAGACGTACGTGTGGGCAGATAACGCAATGGCATGGAGCACTGTGTGGGCAGTCCCAGCCTGACAGCCTCGAGTTTGTTGTGTTTTGAAAGACAAGATCTTGCTTAGAAGATCTGAGGGGAGCTGTAAATATCTAAAATACCTGTTACTGTGAATGAGCAAGAATGAAGCTGGTAGAATCGTGAAGGATGTGGAAAGGATATGAGGAAATAAGTTTTTAAAAAAAGATGAAACCTAGTATGGAAGGAGGAAGGCACAGCAATAACGGATCACAGGAAGGGTTCATGCTGAGCAGCCTGCTGGAGACAATAGAAAAAGAACTTCATATCTTAACTCACACTCAAGCTTATGGAGCTGATTTAAAAAACCAGGTGCAGGCCCAGCTGTGGCTGCATATGCTGCTAAGATACTGGGGCCTGGCAGGCTGAGATCACATGGGAGCCCAGGTTCAATACATAACCATCCTAAAAGCATGGTGGTGCATACCTATAGACCCAGTTACTCAGGAAGCTCAGGCAGGAGGATCATGGGGGAGAAAATCATGAGTAATTAGGATCTTCACCTTGCAAATGGAGAGACAGAATCAGAAGTGGGAGCTTTCCTTCACTACTGCATGCAATGAATCCTTTCTGTATGGCTACTTCCAGTAAGGTAGGAAATGCTAGAAGTCAGTGAGCAGCAAACCAGAGAAGAAAACTCATTTCTTGTCCCCTTTTCAATGTAGCTGTGTAGGCCCCACAAAGCTTAAAGGCATTCAAAACCAGGGAAGGAGCTATTGAAAAAATGATGACATGGAGATCCCTAGGAATCCTGAGGGTTCCCAGAAAGGTTATTACCCACTCCTTTATTAGTATTTATACCTGTATTCCTCTTCGCCTTTTTTGGGGGGTAGAGGGGGATAGATTTTTGCTATAGAGTGTGTGCGCTTGCCAAGAGACAGAGAGACAGAAAGCAAGAAGTCACCCCCTCGCCACAATCCCTTCTCCTCCATTCTCTTCTCGGGATCTTGGGCACACACACATGCACTTGGTTTGAGTTTTAAGCCACCACGTCTGGGACTCAAACTACATGGGAGTCCAGCAACATAACCATTACACTATCTTCCGGTTCCCTTCCTTCACTTTTCTTAAAGACATCTACCTGAAATTCTAGCATCTCTAGAATAGAAATACATAAAGTCATCACGAGATTAACCTGATAAAGTTCCCATCCTATAACATATAATCCCTTAACAATGGCGTGTCTGTCAAGGTTCTTCTGCAGTAGGTATAAAAATGAAATGTTTAGCACAAGATTCTATGTTTTAGAGCAAATGGATGACTGTTGTGACTATATTATATGCCTAAAATGAACCCTCTTGAAGGTTTTTTAAAATAATTATTTAATTTTATTTGTTATTATTCTTCTTTTAAATTTGAACAGAGAGAGACAGACAGAGAAGTGGGGAGAGAAGAGAGAGAGAAAGAGAGAGACAGAGAGACAGAGAGAAAGTGAGAAAGCAAACCACCAAGTCCAGAACTTGAACCACAGTCAGCCACGTGGGAGTCCAGCACCATAACTACCATGCCACCTTCAGGTGCCCACTCTTGAAGGTTTGCCAAGAGACAGAGAGACAGAAAGCAAGAAGTCACCCCCTCGCCACAATCCCTTCTCCTCCATTCTCTTCTCGGGATCTTGGGCACACACACATGCACTTGGTTTGAGTTTTAAGCCACCACGTCTGGGACTCAAACTACATGGGAGTCCAGCAACATAACCATTACACTATCTTCCGGTTCCCTTCCTTCACTTTTCTTAAAGACATCTACCTGAAATTCTAGCATCTCTAGAATAGAAATACATAAAGTCATCACGAGATTAACCTGATAAAGTTCCCATCCTATAACATATAATCCCTTAACAATGGCGTGTCTGTCAAGGTTCTTCTGCAGTAGGTATAAAAATGAAATGTTTAGCACAAGATTCTATGTTTTAGAGCAAATGGATGACTGTTGTGACTATATTATATGCCTAAAATGAACCCTCTTGAAGGTTTTTTAAAATAATTATTTAATTTTATTTGTTATTATTCTTCTTTTAAATTTGAACAGAGAGAGACAGACAGAGAAGTGGGGAGAGAAGAGAGAGAGAAAGAGAGAGACAGAGAGACAGAGAGAAAGTGAGAAAGCAAACCACCAAGTCCAGAACTTGAACCACAGTCAGCCACGTGGGAGTCCAGCACCATAACTACCATGCCACCTTCAGGTGCCCACTCTTGAAGGTTTTAACACATTATATGCAACCTAAGTTGGGTGGGCTCTTAGAACAGAGACTCCAAACGCCGACAGAGTGACATTGGTATTGTCAGTCCGATAGTTCCTACCATAAACTGGAGGCAGTGAGAGTTACTATACAACTGTACAGGCAAATGAACCATTTGAATTCCTAAAGATGAACTGCAGTAGACATTAGAACCGAGTCCTTTCACCAGAAAGTCACAGGGCATGGTGTGTGCTTTACGGGTAGAAATGAGTCTACTCTAAGAGGAGCTGACAGGTCAAACACAAAAATAGCACACCTGGGTAAGATAAGGCACTGGCTCTGGTGGGTGCCATTTATTAACAGTATATTATGGACTAGGTACCTGCACCATATGTTTCGTACATACTTTATCTAATTTAATTCTCATTGCCCACAGAGAGGTTATTATTTCCCCCATTTTCCTAAAAAGGACACTGAGGAATGGAAAGGGAGTAATTTATCTAAGATTGCATGACGAAGCAATAAAAGGTCTGGAATTTTAGCTCAAGTCTGTATGACAAAGTACCTGCTCCAAAATGTTACACTAATTACTCAGCTAATGATCATTAAAGCACTATGTGAACAGGTTCCTGTCTTGCTGCCAAATATTTTAGTGTGTGCAAAGAAACGTGGAAGGCAGATTCTTCGCAATGCATTTTGACTGTGTATAGAACACAGGCCTTAAAGTGGCTGGATCCCACAGGTGTAATGGCTCAGTTTGAGTCCCAGACCTGCTAGCTTGAAAAACACACTCGGCATATGTGTATGTACGCTCAAAATCCCAAAGGAGGAAGAGATAGAGGAGAAGGGATTGCAGGCATGACCATGCCCTATGGGGGTGCTTTTTCACTTTCCAAATCTCTGCCTTTCCCTGCTGAGTACATGAGTGCATGTGCCCACTGGCAAACTAATTAAAAATTAAAAATTATATGAAAGAACTCTTAACTTTAACGTATTAAATTAAAACCGACCATTCCTAATACTCCACGGAGAGGGGTAGATTCTAAACCAAACCTCTTATAACAGGGCTCTCTTGCTGTGCACTAACCATACTCAGTGATGGAAAAGCAGACTGTACTGGGGTTCAAGAAACACAGGGGTGTCTTTAACAGTACTCTTGGTGGCTAGAGCATTCAGTGGTGGGAAGTATTCCTATCCCAAATAAGCAATCAAACAAACTTCTACATGACCTAAAATAGGAAGGAGATTGTGAGAATCTATTTTCATATGCAATTTCCATAGCAAAACAATGTAATGACATCAGAATTTGAAAATACACTGGAGAAGAGGCATCTCCTGGGGTAGGGAAAAACATCAGAAATAATATTCCTATGTATAATACGTAGAATGATGAAACTGTAACCTGAATGAAAAGAGAGTCACTAGTCACGAGGGCTTGGTTCTAAAAGGAAGAGGGATATAAACACGCAGAGGTAAATGCAGCAGGGCAGGGAAAATTTGAGGGATTGATCTTGTTGACAGTGTCTGCCATCAGAGACTAACCACATGAATAAAAATTTCACTGTTGGTTAAACTCTGCCACGATATGCTGTCTGGTCTTTCTTCATGGCTGGTGATCAGCCCCATTGCACAATAGGAAAAAAAAAAATCATCCTTAGGTGGGGGGCGTCACCATACTGCACTTCTGTGCTGCACCTCTTTCTTCAGGTGTGCAGCTCCAGGAGGCTCAGGAGTGTAAGCTCAGTGGTGCTCAGGTGGTGCTGCAAGCTTTCAGTCTGATAGAATCAGATGTGCGTTTTCCTCACATTTCCTGCTCTCCTACCCACAAACCTACAGGTGGTTGAACCTAGAGCCTAGTCTATGCCACCTCAATGTGCTTTGTGACATCTTTAAAGAGCTGATAACTATTTTAAGGCCTTCATGAAGTCAAGCATAGTCCAAAAGGCATTCACTTTGAGAAGGTATGAAATGAAAGTGGAGTGTGATAGAGGAACTTGGATGAGTGACAGCAAGGGCACCTTGACTTTTGTCTGGGCCATGACCAGAGCGGAGACAACATAAGGCAGCCTCCTGCCCAGAGGATCCTGCATTGATGATGGCCATTAGAAGAGTCTTCACCTGGACAATAAAAGACCCTCTGATGTGTTCAGGTTCCTTAAAAGTGACAACCTTACAGACAGTGGAAATGGACTACAAACATAAAGTTGATTCTAGGAAAAGTCCCCAAATATAATTATTAATGCTTATGTTAAATTAATATATACAAGCATACCTACTTGTAGAGGTAGACTTTGGAATAATCAGAAAGCCACACCTGAGTAAAAAAAACTCAAGAAGCATAAAATTTTACATTATACTTCACTAATTTGATATAAGCTGTTCAAAAATTATCTTGTAAAATGTCTAAAATAGAAGTTGGGACAACTTACATTAATTTTTCAAATCTATACCTGTTACTATGCTCAGATTTAGGAATATTGTTTCCTTTTATGTTTGTTAAGCCTAACCCATGAATGTGAAAGTTAAAAATTGGGTGACTGGGGCCAGTAGGTGGTGTGGTGGTTAAAGGCTCTAGATTCCCACATGGTAGACTGCAGTTCGAGTCCCAGACCTGGTGGCTTGCTTTCTCACTTCCTTTCTCTCTCTCTCTCTCTTTCTCTCTCTCTCACACACACACTCTCTGCCCGTCTCTTGTCAAATTTAAATAAATGAATAAAGTTAAATAAAATAATTGTTTTAAAAAATTGGGTTTGCAATGAGGAAAATTTATAGCTTTCTTGAATTCAAATAAGCAATGGAAAAGATAGTATTTAGCACTTGACAGAAAAAAATACGACCTATCTCTCTTTTTAAAATAATGTAGCTAAAAGACAGCCAAACCACAATAATTAGAACAAACAAAAAAAGGACCATCAAAAAGAGTAAGGAAAAGGACCAGCAGATGGCATAATGGTTATGTCACTGGACTCCCACGTAGTCGACTGCGGTTCGAGTTCTGGACCTAGCAGTTTGAAACTCACACCAGGTGCATGTGTGTGCATGCCCAAAATCCCAAGAGGAGAGTGGAGGAGAAAGGATTGTGGCATGGCCACCCCCACAACACCTGCCCCAGGGATGATTTCCCACTTTCTGTGTCTTTCTGGTGATCACACACACTCTTAGCAAAAATCTCCAAACAAACAAACAAAAAACAAGGAAGAGTAGGGGGAAAAAGGATGAAAGACCTTTATTCTGATTTATTACATTGTAACTTCAATGAATAAAACATGGTCATAAATTTATGCCAATCAAATGTCTACTGTTCAATGTTTTGTGGGAATATAAGCCAAAATGATCTGAAGACCTCAACCAGTTCTCACCAGGCTCCTGTGGCTACTGGATACTTACCAACATAGGCTAAGCTCTAACTAGCAAATTTGCTTGGTATATAATGCTGACTAGGGAAAGTTAGCTGTGAGTTTCACTCAAACCAAACTGAGCCATTCACCCAGCCAATGCATGACTCATCACAAAAGGAAGAAATGAGATGTAGGGGGCTGAGCTGAGTCCACTCCACCAGCGTACTTCGTATTGCCTTCACAAAGAGTAACAGAAATGAAATAATGAGGATTAAAAAATAGAGAAATCTAGAGCTAATTTCATAGGGAAAAGACTTGCAGAATTATCTGTTTATCATTTTTCTGTCTCTGGAAAAAAATAAAGAAGAAAAAACTCTTGACATATTAATGCTCTGTCTAAACAAAACAAAGTCTCTTAAATACTTGTTATTGGCACTTTAAAGATGCCACAAAGCACATAGAGGCAACACAAACCAGACTTTAGGTTTAACCACCTGTAGGTTTGTGGGTAGGAGAGCAGGAAATGTGAGGAAAATGCACATCTGATTCTATCAGACTGAAAGCTTGCAGCACCACCTGAGCACGCCTGAGCTTACACTCCTGAGCCTCCTGGAGCTGCACACCTGAAGAAAGAGGTGCAGCACAGAAGTGCAGTATGGTGATGCCCCCCAACCTAAGGATGATTTTTTTTTTTCCTATTGTGCAATGGGGCTGATCACCAGCCATGAAGAAAGACCAGACAGCATATCGTGGCAGAGTTTAACCAACCAAGAAATTTTTATTCATGTGGTCAATCTCTGGTGGCAGACACTGTCAACAGGATCAATCCCTAGAACCTTCCCTGTCCTGCTACATTTACCTCTGCGTGTTTATATCCCTCTCCTTTTTAGAACCAAGCCCTCATGACTAGCGACTTTCTTTTCATTCAGGTTACAATTTCATCATTCTACATATTATACATAGGAATGTAATTTCTGATGTTTTTTCCCTACCCCAGGAGATGCCTCTTCTCTAGTGTATTTCAAATTTCTGATGTCATTACATTGTTTTGCTATGGAAATTGCATATGAAAATAGATTTGCATAATCTCCTTCCTATTTCGGATAATATAGGAGTTTGTTTATTTAGGATAGGAATACTTCCCACCACTGAATGCTCTAGCCACCAAGAGTACTGTTAAAGTCACCCCTGTGTTTCTTGAACCCCAGTACAGTCTGCTTTTCCATCACTAAGTGTGGTCACTGCAAGACAAGGAAGCCCTGTTATAAGAGGTTTAGTTTAGAATCTACCTCTCTCAGTGGAGTATTAGGAATGGTCGGTTTTAATTTAATATGTTAAAGTTAATTTCTTCATTGACTTTTTGTTTCTTTGTTTGTTTGCCAGTGGGTACACATGTTCACGCACTCAGCAGAAAGAGACAGAGATTGGGGAAGTGAGAAAGAAACCCCATGGGTCATGCTTGCCACCTCTTCTCCTCTAATTCTCCCTCTTTTGGCATTTTGGACTTGCAGGTACATATGCCTAGTATGTTTTTCCAGCCAGATCCAGGACTCAAACCACAGTTGATCATGTGGGATTCGTTGGCCATGTGGGATCCAACCACCTTAACCTCCAGGCCACAGATCGTCCTACTGCTCAATATTTTAAAGTAACCCTTATTGTCTTATGCTATTGTTCAACATGCAATCTTTAATATTTTTCAAAGAATTAATTTTTATTTAATGCTATTTATTTATTTATTATATTATTTATTTTAATTCGACCAGAGAGGGACAGAGTGAGAGAGAGAAAGATGGAAAGTGAGAAAGCAAGTTGCCAGGTCTGGGACTTGAAAGAGCTACAGTCGGCCATGTGGGAGTCCAGTGCCCTTAACCACCACACCACCTGCCGGCCCCACACTCTTCAATTTTAATATGTCTGACACTGGGATACATCTTATGACTGCTATAGACTGTGCAGCAAGTTACAATGGAGTTGCACTGCCTGGCCCTTGTGATTATTCCCAGTGGCATAATAGGACTGTTGCAGTTTCTCAATATTCAATCAACAAACTACTTAAGGAGTCTTTCGGGAAGAAACATGACACCTGGCTAATGTCTGAATATTTTCTTTTAACATTTTCTTATATGATTCAAAAACAATCTGAATGGGGTCAACCAGTGATATGGTGATTAAGATGGCTGAATCCCACATGGACAACTGCACAATTTGAATTCTAGACCCAGTGGTTTAAAAAACACTTAAGGTATGTATGTATGTATGCATGTCCCAAATCCTAAGAGAATGGAGGAGAAGGAAATGTGGAGTGGTACCTCTAGGGAGTGCTTTCCCACTTTCTCTTCTTCCTTCTACCACAAACTCATTTCTCTCTGGTGAGTGCACATGTTCTACAGCAAATTAATAAAAAAACAATTAAATTCTGAAAAAGGAGACAATAAAGCATTCTGTTTCTTAAAATTACACCCCATCATCAGCAGTCTTGATGATGCAAAGACAATGTTGAGTGGAAAATACAGCCACCAATGACTGACCAAAAATGATTCATAAAAATTGGACTCTGTGTAGTTGTTTCAGGAATTTCTTGATCAGCTGATTTTGCTTCTGTCTTCTTTACCAAACTGTGAACTCTGGAGTTAGGAAAAGGCTTATGCTGGGGGATAAACCAAGTGTGCTGTCACATGGTCTGCTTCCTGAGCTCCAGCCGTTGATTAGAAGACTTAGGTTCTGGTTTCAGTGGGCCTCTCCTTGTGGGTGCCACCCTAGACCCTGGGTTTACCACCCCGGGCTCTGGGTTTACCACTGGAACTGGAAGCCCTCTCGCCTGCATGCTGCACATTGAGTCTCTTGCTAAGTCATATCTCCACAGCTTATCACCAGCACATCAGAAACTGAAAGGTTGGCAAAGAGCCAATCATCTGAAACTATATATGTAAACTTTATCTTCTCTGATCTGGAAGACACAGCCCTCTAACAAGAACACCTGGGATCTAAGGGTGATATTCTCTCCTCCAATGCTACCAAATTTTCTCTGGTAAATAGAAAGAAGTGAATACTGTATCAGATGACCAAAAACCAGCACAGAGATAAAAGAAGCATGAGAAAACAAGGAAATAACTCTCCTCCAAGAGAACACAGTGACCCTTCACCAACAAAGACAACATGAATGAATTCATAGAAATACGAGAAAAAGAGTTTTGAACATGTATTGTAACAAAACTCAATGAGATGCAAGAGAGAACAAAAAATCAATTCCAAAAATTGAGAAGATCATTCTAGAACAGGAAGGAAGAATTCTATAAAGAGATAGACAACATTAAAAAGAATCAAACAGAGCATCTGGAAATGACAAATGTAATACAAGAAATTAAAATCTCTCTTGAAAGCATTAACGGTACATTGGGCCATGCAAAAGAGAGGATTTCTGACCTCGAAGACAAAGTCTATAAAGTAGACCAAGCCACATAAAGAAAGAAAAAAATAACACAACAACAACAAAAACCCAAAAAGATAACATATGGGAAATTCTAGACATTATTAAACATTCAAATATTCAAATAATGGGTATTCCAGAAGGTAAAGTAGCTGGTAAAGGACTGGAAACCCTCTTTCATAAATTACTATCTGAAAACTTTCCAAAATCTAGAGAAACAAGGAGAAATTCAGACCCAAGAAATAAAAAGAACTCCAAGTAGAAGCAACATAAAAAGATCCTGGCCCTGGTACATCATAGCCAGATTGGTAAAAATCAAAGATAAAGACAAGATTCTAAAGAGGTAAGAGAGAAATGTCAAGTTACTTACAAAGGTTATCCTGTTAGGCTAACATCGGCCCTCTCAACTGAAACAATGTATACAAAGAAAGAATGAGAAGACATATTTAAAACAGTAAAAAAAATTCTTTCAAGCATACTAAACCTGGTAAGGTTATCCTTCGAATAGGAAGAACAAATAAAATCATTCTTAGATAAACAAAGCTGAAAGAATTAATCAATACTAGATTAACTCTTCAAGAAGTACTGAAAGTGCTCTATTAGGAAAACCAAAGAGAGACAGCAGAAATAAGAAAACAAAACGCATTCAAGAAAATGGCTAATAAAATGGCAGGGATGTTTGCAAATATCAATAATAATGTTGAATGTTACTGGATTAAATTATCCAATTAAAAGACACAGAGTGAATGGATTTTTTTTAAAGTAGGATCCCTCTATATGCTGCTTACAAGCAACACATCTCACTGATAAAGACATACACAAACTGAAAGTGAAGGAATAGAAAACAATATTCCATGCAAATAGAAATTAATAAAAAGGGCAGGAGTCATGATACTAGTATCAAATAAAATAGATTTCAAGATGAAAGCTATAAGAAGAGATAAAGGACACAATACAGTACTAAAAAGCCTAATTTGCTAAGGAGATATTATGATTATAAAAATCCATGCGCTCAACACTGGTGCACCCAAATACATTAAAGAGATATTGCTAAATCTAAAGGGAAAGATAGGCTTTAAACAATAATCATTGGGGACCTCAATATTCCACTGTCTCCCTGGACAGATCATCCAGACAAAAAATAAACAAAGAGATACAAGACCTAAATGATATCATAAATCAAATGGATTTGATAAACATCTATAGAACATTTTCTCCAGCAATCAAAATATAGCCCTTCTTCTCACCCCCACATTGGAGTAGGAAAAGACTTTTAAAAGAAGACTCCCAAAGCACAGGCAATAATTCCCAAAATAGACAAGTGGGATTACATCAGGCTAAAAACCTTCTGCACTGCAAAAGAAACAATAATTAGAGTGAAGAGACAATTATCTGAGTGGGAGAATATATTTGCAAACTATACTCCAGATATGGATATATAGGGAATTCAAGCAGCTTACCCATAAAATTAATCAATCCAATCAATAAATCAGCAAATGAGCTGAGCAGACAACTATCTAAGGAAGACATTCAAATGGCCAAAAAGTATATGAAAACATGCTTATCATGAGGGAAATGCAAATCAAAACCAGTCAGAATAGCTAAAATTAAAAAAAAAAAAGGTAAATGTTGGTGAGGCCTTAATGAAAAGGGAACCTCCCCTACATTATTGGTGGAAATGTAAATTAGAACAAATCTGGAGAATGATTTAGAATTTCCTCAGATACCTACAAATAGAACCACCATACAAACCAGTAATTCCACTCTTAAAAGAGATACAAGACCTAAATGATATCATAAATCAAATGGATTTGATAAACATCTATAGAACATTTTCTCCAGCAATCAAAATATAGCCCTTCTTCTCACCCCCACATTGGAGTAGGAAAAGACTTTTAAAAGAAGACTCCCAAAGCACAGGCAATAATTCCCAAAATAGACAAGTGGGATTACATCAGGCTAAAAACCTTCTGCACTGCAAAAGAAACAATAATTAGAGTGAAGAGACAATTATCTGAGTGGGAGAATATATTTGCAAACTATACTCCAGATATGGATATATAGGGAATTCAAGCAGCTTACCCATAAAATTAATCAATCCAATCAATAAATCAGCAAATGAGCTGAGCAGACAACTATCTAAGGAAGACATTCAAATGGCCAAAAAGTATATGAAAACATGCTTATCATGAGGGAAATGCAAATCAAAACCAGTCAGAATAGCTAAAATTAAAAAAAAAAAAGGTAAATGTTGGTGAGGCCTTAATGAAAAGGGAACCTCCCCTACATTATTGGTGGAAATGTAAATTAGAACAAATCTGGAGAATGATTTAGAATTTCCTCAGATACCTACAAATAGAACCACCATACAAACCAGTAATTCCACTCTTAAATATCTATCCAGAGGATAAGAAAAACACTTGCACATCCATGTTTATTGTGGCATTACTTACAATTTCTAGGACATGAAGTCAACCCAAATGTCCAAGAACAGATAAGTAAATTGAAAAAATGTGGCACGTGTACTCTATGGAATATTCTGCAGTCATAAAAAGAAAATGAGTTCCTAACATTTGACATAAGTGGGCAAATATGAAGGATTTAATGCTAAGCCAAGAAACCAGGCTATGAAAGATAGGCATTGTATGTCTCCACTCAATATATACTAAACATCTGCATTCTATAACAGAAACTGAAATATTGGAAGGTATAATAGGGCAAATGTAGATACTAGAGATAGTATGTAGGAGGTAACAGGGGGTGAAAGGGAGGGGACCAAGGAAAAAACAAACAACACATTTAATAGACATGAAAAAGAAAAGTTACCCATTGATGATAATGTGTATGGTAGTATCTTTGACTTGACTAATATGCACTGTATTCATGCTCAGAAAAAACATGTTGTACACTGTTAAGATGTACAGTGATTAAATGTAAATTAAAAAATAAATAAAATAATAAACTTTTTAAAAAAGAAAATGACTTATGTCTTCATTAACTTCCTATTTTTTAAGTCCAGCTTGTTGGCACATGACTGACATTCAAGGTATGGGTGTTGAATAAATATGAATGAACAATGGAGAAAAGAAGATGATAAGATTAACTGGGGAAAAAAAGAGGCAAAAGCTAAAGGAAAATAGTATGAATAAGGCTTAAAATATATCTTGGAGCCAGATGGTAGCACATAGGTAATGAGTTGGACCCACGTGGGAAGGTCTCTGGTCGATCTGGGCTGGCTGAGACTGGAGACGGATCACGGCATGAGGACCCTGTTGAGGGGGTGTTCCTCTTTCTGTCTCTGTCTCTTGATATCTCTGTCTCTTTTTCCTTCTCATGGAAACAATAAACTTTTTAAAAATTGGACCTTAAAGGATAAAAAAGGAGCTTGACAAAGGGAATAAGGGTGTTGAGGCACAAGAAAAGGCATGCTTTAGGAAACAGAGCCCTGCAAAAAAGCATGTTGTGTTTTGAAAATCACAACTAGCTTTCAGATACTTTTCAGAAAGTCAATAACACTAAATAGTAAATATGAAACTGAAAAAAGGAAATTTCAAAATTTTTGATCCTGAATGGTTTTTAATGGCCCTCCTCCTTTAAAAAAAAAAGAAAAAGAAAAAGAAAAGATAAAAAAAAATGTGGACTTCAGTTTTAAGTTACCGATTCTATCTAAATCCTTTTTTAAAAAATTATTATTTATTTAATTTAACTTATTACTATTATTATTCTTTTATTTGCTATAGTACACACGAATTCACCAGAGAGGGGCAAACAGAGAGAAAAAAAAGAGTGAGAAGGAGAGTGAAAAAGCAAACCCCCAGGTCCGAGACTTGACCCTCAGTCTGCCATTTGGGAGTCCAGCACCTTAACCACCATGCCACCTGCTGGCCCCTCTATGTAAATCTTTTATGTCATTTATTTCATTGGTCATTCTATCAAAGCATTCTATCATACCATCCAACTATAACCAAATAAAAATCTTAGTTTTTCCCCAAAGGAAGTTTATAGTTTCTGTCTTTATGGTTTATTTTTATTTTTTGCTAGGCTAACATGGCATCAAGTGTTGTAATCAAATTATTAAATTGATATTGCATTACTGTGGTTTTGACAGACAAAAATAATTCTTAATGCCTTAGTATAGGAACAGAACTCAAGTTGTTAAGTGAGGGATGCCTTTACAGTAAATTGTTCATTATATTTACTCTACTGTACTTTTTTTTTTAAAGAGAGATTTTTGCTATAAGGCAAGTGTGCTCACTGGAGAGACAGAAAGACATAAAGTAAGAAATCACCCCCTGAGGCGAATGGCCATGCCACAATTTCTTCTCCATTCTCTCAGGATTTTGGGGCATGCATGCACATGTGCCTGGCAGGAGTTTTAAACTGCTGGATCCAGGACTCTACTGTAGTCTACTACAGGGGAGTCCAGCAACATAACCATTATGACACCTGCTGGTCTCATATCCTTATGTACTTTGTAATACTAGAAATTGTTCCTCTTATCTATGATTTGTTAACCAACATCTGTCTTCCTCTTACCTCTATTATTCTCAGCCACTGGTAGTTTTTCAACCCTTTATTTATTTTTCTTAAGATAGATTTTTGCTATGGAGCATGTGTGCTTGCTAAAGAGACAGAGACAGAAAGTGAGAAATCATCCCTTTGGGGGGGGGATGGCCTCACCACAATCCCTTCTCTTCCATTCTTGTCTCAGGATTTGGGGCACACACAGCATATGCACCTGGTGTGTTTTAAGCTGCCGGGTCCAGGACTGGAACCATGGTTGACTATGTGAGAGTCCAGCAATGTACCCATTACACCATCTGCTGGCCCCCAACTCTTTACTTATATGAAGTTATCTTTTTCAATAAAAATAAAAACATGCGGTATTTCTTTTTGTGCCTGATTTATTTTACTTAACATAATGTCCTCCAGGCTTACGTATGTTGCCTCAAAAACAGGATTTCATTCTTTTTAATGGCTGAGTAGTATTCCATTATATGTACACAGTACTTTTTTTACCCATTCATTTGTTAAAGGACATTTAGGTTGATTCCAATTCTTGGCTATTGAGAATAGTGTTGCAAGAAACACTGGAGTGAAGATATCTTCACACCAAACTGATGTCTTTTCTTTTGGATACATGCCCAGTAGTACGATTGCTGGATCATATGGCAATTGTAATTTTAGTTTTTTGAGGAGCTTTCATCCGTTTTCCATAATAGCTGTATGAATGTACGTTTCCACCAAGAGTGTAAAGAGTTTCCCTTTTTCTGTGTCTTTGCCAGCATGTGTTATTTGTTGTCTTTTTGATAATGTCCATTGTAACTGGGGCGAGATGGTATCTCATTGTGGTTTTGGTTTGCATTTACTTAATAATTAGTGATGCTGAACAATTTCTCATGTACTCATTTGGCTTTTGCATGTCTTCTTTTGAAAACTGCTTATTACAGTCAGTTTTTTAATTTAGAGGAATTCTTGTGTAAAATTAAATTCTGTCCTTATGTTTAGGGTTTTATGGAAGCTGAGTTTCAAAAGCACCCCACCTCCAAGCCACTATTTGAGAATTTAGAGGGATGCTTTAATCTTTCTGACTTCTGAATAGAGGAGGAGAAAGGCCAAGATTTAAGAGCAGGAGAAACAGTGAATGTTGTGGGATCTCACCCACCTAGGGAAGGGCTCTGTGGCCCTGGGCCAGCTGCCTCCCTTCTCCAGCCTGCCTTGCCCTCCTCACTGGCTATACCTGTGTTAAATCTTTGCCACTTACTGGGAAGCCTACTTTTATTATTTTCACAATTTATTTGATTATCTTTTACACTTAGAACTCTCTTGCTGCTGAATCTGTTCATGACTTGTTTTACACTTACCTATATTTTGTGCACTATTTCTGGACAAAACGATATGGTACTTTACTAAAAGAATAAAATCTCTCTTTTAAAAAATTAAAAGACAACCCTTGACCTAGGTATTCAAGCACAGACTTAAAATAATAAAAAACAAAACAAAAACTAAAGTATATTAGGTCATCATTTAATGTCTCTGCCAAAGGAAGTAAGTAAATAAATATAGTAACTGTACTTTAAAGATTTATATATATTGTATGTACAGTATACACACACACACACAAAGAGTCAGAGATGCCTACTATAGGTAGAGAGGAAAAAACTGTAAGAAATTAGTGACCTGCTATTGCACTACTACTATAAAGGAAAGTAATTTGTTTTATGATTTTGATAAGACTTCCTCTAAGCTTTAATGGTATATACATGTGATCAGAAGTTCAAACACTTCCTTTTCTGTGAGGAGTATTGATTATAATGAAGCTCTAATTCATAGTTCACGATAGAGACGTAAAGTAGGCCTTTATTCATAAATTTGCTACTACATGTTTAAGTAACCAAATATTCAATAGCACCTAAGAAAGTCTGTTATGCTCCCACCTCAGTTTTAGCTTTTGGTTGAGTTCCTAAGACTTAGGATGGACTAGGGCAAGGGAGAGATTTATGGATGTATACTCATGAAATAGTAGAACTCTCAGGCTCCCTCCCTCTCTTCCAAACTCATCAGCTTTTTATCTTTTCAGGATAATCAAACCTGAAGGACATGCCAATAGACTCTACGGAAAAGTCACCTAGGAATACAAACACCCTCAGTTAACCAAAAGTACTCCATTTTAAAAAATTTCAATTGCCAGGAGGATGGGAGGTGGCAGAGGGCTAGCAAGTGGCTCCCACACGGCCAACCACAGTTTGAGTCCCAGACCTGGCAGTTTACTTTCTCACTTTCTTGTCCACTCTCTGGTGAGTGCACATGCCCTATAGGAAATTTTAAAATAATAATAATAAATAATAAATAAAACGAATAAATAAAAATTGTAACTGCCAGAGGGTACATGTGTTTGCTAAAGAGAAACAGAGACAGAGTAGAAAAGAGGAGAAAACAACCTCCCTTCGGGCAAAGACATGCTGCAATCTCTTATCCATTTCTCCATTCTATCAGGATTTGGGGCATGCATGTGCCCTTGCCTGGTGTGTTTTCTAAGCTGCTGGAGCCAGCATTTTATCCATCCATATAGAATCTGGCTACCTTAACTACTACACTAGGAGGCTGGCCCAAAAGTAATCCATTTCTAAGAAAGTGTTGAAAAAAATGAATTCTCAGACAGCAGAAAGTGAATTTCCTATTTTTTAAATGGGTAAAGCTATGTAAGTTGAATATCCTTTATCCAAAATACTTGGGACCAGAGTGTTAATTTTTTTTTTTTTTGGAGAGATTTTCACTATAGGGCACGTGTGCTCGCCAGGCAGACAGAGAGAGACAGAGAGATAGAAAGCGAGAAATCCCCCCCCAGGGGGGATGGCCACGCCGCAATCCCTTCTCCTCCATTCTCCTCTCAGGATCTTGGGCACACACGCACACATGCCCGGTGTGAGTTTAAGCCACTGGGTCCAGGACTCGAACCGCAGTCGACTACGTGGGAGTCCAGTGACATAGCCATTACGCTAACTGCTGGTCCCCAGAGCGTTAAATTTTAAATTTGTTTTGGATTTTAGAATATTTGCATATACATAATGAGCTATCTTGGGGATCGGACCCAAGCTTAAACACAAAATTCATTTGTTTCATGTAGATCTTATACATATAGTCTGAAGGTAATTTTATATCATTTTTTATATTGAAGCACTTTCTAAAGCTTGTTTACTTATTTCCTCTGAGAGATACCAACAGACAGACAGACAGGCACACTCAAAAGCGTCCTTCATGATGTGATCCTCCCTCCATCTTAGCCAGCCCAGGTAATGGGCACCCATATGCCCAGCATGTATAGGCAGGCCCCA
The DNA here is from genome assembly GCF_000334495.1 of Tupaia belangeri chinensis. NCBI lineage: Eukaryota > Metazoa > Chordata > Mammalia > Scandentia > Tupaiidae > Tupaia > Tupaia belangeri. The sequence continues at coordinate 1,936,743 of NW_006160045.1, forward strand.
GAACACGAACCTAGGACTTTCCCATGTAGATCCAGTTGGCTCATCACCCGGCTCCTGTACTGCAGTATTTTGAATACAACTCACCCCATAAGGTCAGGTGTAGAATTGTCCATTTGTGGCCTCATATAGATGCTCAAAAAATTTCTGGTTTTGATGTATTTTGCCATTAGAGATGCTCAACATTTCTAACCCATGTCGATTTTCTGTCAATCCACTTGAGCTGGACATTTTTCAAAAATATGCTATACTCATATAGCCTGGTTTAGCTTCTCAGACACAGCAAAATCAGGGTTTTTTTTTCTATCCATAGGAAAAGTAATGTGCATGGTAATAGGTACACATGCATGGCCAAGTCTATGCCTTCTATATGTTTATGTTTTTCAGTATAATTTATTACTTCTAACTTCTCTTCTTTAGAAGAGAAGGTTCTTTGGAATCATTTGCTTCATAGTATGTCTCATTTTTCAGAAGGTATTGTCCCTTAATAATGGGGAGAAGATGGCCAGCAAAAATGCACCTATGTTTAGTAGCACAACATAAGATGTAATACTATATAGAACATTAAGAATCACTGAGACCAACCTTGCTCCCTCCTGGGGAGCTTGGAAGGTTCAGCACTTTCACTTGCTCCACATGTTAGTTTTTCTTAAAGGCTAATATTGGATTGTTGGAAAAGTCATGCCATATGGAAGATTTACTAATAAGTGGAGCACACCAAACTACAAAAGAGAGGCATTGTATGTCCCCACTCAATATACACTGAATGTCTGCACTCTATGACAGAAACTGAAAGACTGGAAGGTATATAGACATAGAGATCAACTGTGTACACTAGAGACAGTGTGGGAGGAGGGTGAGAATTAGGGAAGGGTGAAAAAGAGGAAATCAAAAAGAAAAGAAATAAGCAAAACACTTAAGGGACACAAAAATGGAAAATTATCTCTTGATAATATGTATGGTAATATCTTTGAACCAATATACAGTATATTCATGATGGGAAAATTCATTTGGTATGCTGTAATAATACACAGTGATTGAATGTTAAATAAATAAACAGAAAAACACAGACAAATATGCCATGAGTTTTCCAACAACCCAATAGTTTGGATAGCAAATTCTGGGTCAAAAATTTTACAAATTTGTAAAATTATTTGGAGATAAGAGTTACTAGAAAAGATTATAACAAAATAAAGCTATTTCAGCATTATTTTCAGTCTTCATGAGATTGTGAGACAAATTGTAAAGTGGCTATAAAAGTAGTATTCTTCTATGGAATTATCTTAAAAGTTGTACATCAAGCAGTGTTTCATAGGCTGACATACATACTAGGTTTTTTTTTAAATTGCTAGAGGGCACTTGAGCTTGAGAGAGAAAGAGAAAGCACTCTCCAATGGAGCACAGTGCAAGTCTTTCTTCCACTTTTCCACCCCACTAGGATTTGGGGCCCATGTCTATGGTACACACATACATGCACATAGGCCTGGTATGTTTTTCAAGCTGCCAGGACCAGGACTTGAACTGTGGCTGCCTGTGTGGGATCTGGGTTCTTAAACACAGAACTTAATTGCATCACTACGGGGTTGGTCCCTGGACTTTATATGTATACATATTTTAAAGGTTTTTGTCATAGGGTGTGTATCCTCTCCAGAGAGAGACAGAGAGCAACACAGAGAGGGAAAGTGAGAAATCAACCCCATTTGGGGGGATGGCTATACCACAATCCCCTCTCCTCCATTCTCCTATCAGAATTTTGGGTACACATGCGTACATGCCTGGCATGATTTTCAAGCCACTCAGTCCAGGACTCAAAAAGTACTGGTCCATGCGGGAGTCCAGTGCTTTAGCTACCATGCAACCTTCTGGCCTCCTGATATATTATTTTAAGAATAGGAAGCATGAGGAGAATTTTCATTTGATGGACAAAAGAGAAATAGAAATCCAATTCATGGTATCATAACAAGTAGCTCATTGCTCTAATCACATCACTGGAGACGTGCTCAGAAAAGTAAGATTCTTTTTTAATTGTCATTTATGGCCAGTGGATTATTTTGCCCAAATTAATATGCAACAACTCTATTTTTAATGTCACAGCTGTATTCAATCATTCATTTCCTCATTTTAAAGCTTCAATAAAGTTATTTTTTCAGAGGAGAATAAGCATACTAAGTGAAACATATTAATCATGAAGAAACTATATATTAGGTGAAATTAAAGGTATCTTAATAGAAAACCCAGTGGTATAGTAGCATATCAACCTCGGCCTTACCCTTTAATTTCAAGGCTTCTAATACCTTTGAATCAGCTGTCACATCACTCACTAGCTTGATTTCAATATTTTGTGAAGTCAGTTGGAGCAACTTTTCAAAAAGACGTTGACCCTGGAAAAAATATTTATAGAAAAGGAAAGTCAGAAAATGTACATGTTCACCATTTTGGGTAAGTGTAAATAAACTCATTAAAAATTAAAGCTCTTCATTCAATATTTGAAAGGTGAACACTTTGACAATTGGTATTCATGGAAGACTTATGAAATTTCTTTAAAAGAGTTTATGTAAGTAGAGTAGTACAAACACAGATAACGTTATGTCTTTTTGAGTATTGTGCAGTTCAACAATCATTGTCACAACAGTTTCAATGCTGCAATACAAATCTATCCTTTTACTTTTTACATTTGTCATTATTTATCCATGGAAAGGAAATAGAGAATATTAAATGGTTGTATTGACCCAGAGAGACCTGGATTCTAGAAAGCTGGTTTTCCTTTTCTTTTTTTCTTCTTTTTTCTTTTTACAGATTTTGCTATAAGAGTGTGTGCACTCATCAGAGACACAGAGACATAAATTGAGAAATCACCCTGCAAAAGGGGGATGGCCACACTGCAATCACTTCTCTTCCATTCTCATCTCAGGATGTTGGGCACGCACACATATGCACCTGACACGAGTTTTAAGTCACTAGGTCCAGGACTCAAACCATGGTTGATTACATGGGAGTCCAGCGATGTAACCATTATACCATCTGCTGGTCCCATCAGCTGGCTTTTTGATTTACAAATTATTATTATTATTACTTTAGAGAGATTTTTACTGTAGGGCTCATGTGCTTGCTGAAGAGACAGACATAAAGCTAGAAATCACCCCTCTGGGAGGATGGCCATGCCATAATCCCTTCTCCTCCATTCTCCTCTTGGGATTTTGGGCATTCATGCGCATGTGCCTGGTGTGAGTTTTAAGCCACCAGGTCCAGGACTTGAACCATGGTGACTATGTGGGAGTTCAATGGTGTAACTATTATGTCATCTGCTGGCCCCACAAATCATGTGTTTTAATCTCAGTAATTTCTAGTTTCTTCCTCTGTAGAATGCAGATAACATTAGTATTTACTTTAAAAGTTTTTTGTGTGTGTGAAATTAAAGAAGTTAATAGTAAGTAAGTATACTTAATGTATTAGCTATTAAGGGATTAGTCATGGTTACTAATCAGTGATTTCCCTGAATTCATCCTCTTCTTTAAATCTTTTTTTACTGAATTCAAATAATATTAGGCCTAAAACTAACTAAAATTAATATATATATATATATATGTATGTGTGTGTGTATATATGATTTTCACAAGCTTATAATCTTTACAAGTTTTTTTATTTGTTTTGCTATAGGGCATATGTCCTCACTCAAGAGACACAGAGAGAAAAAAAAAGCACCCCCTGGGGGGATGACCACATTGCAATCCCTTCTCCTCCATTCGCCTTGTGGGATTTTGGACATATGTACATATGTACCTGGTGTGTTTTTCAAGCTGCTGGGTCTGGGTCTTCAACAGCAAAGTCAGCTACATGGTATTCAACACTTTAATTACCATGTCACCTGCTGGCCCTAATTTTTATAGATTTTAATCTCAGGAAAGCAGAGTAATGGTAGATCCCCCAGATTGCATTATCTCAGATAATTGGATTCTAACATTACCCTGCTTATTTTCTCTTGTATTTTTTTAAAGAGGTTTTTGACATAGACCATGTGTGCTTACTAGAGAGAGATAGAGAGAGAGAGAGAGAGGCAGACAGTTAAGAGGGAAAGTCAGAAATCATCCCCCATGGGAGATGACCATGCTTCAATCCCTCCTCTGCCGTTCACCTCCTGGGATCTTGAGCATGCATGCACATATGCCCAGAATAATTTTCAAGCCACCAAGTCTGGGACTCAAACCCCAGTTGACCCGTGGGATGTAACTGCTATGCCATCTGCTGATTCCTCTCTTGTATGTTTCGATGGGCTTCCTCTCCCTGTTGTGAAAGGGAACTGGTCTTCCATTGATATTTCATTGATTTTTGCTAATGCACCATAAACATAAATGCTCAGGGACCAGACAGACAATAAGGCTTCACTCTTAGTGGCTCTCAAGTGGTTAAAATCTTATCTTTGATAAGAGAGGAGTATTGATAATGATTATACAGAAAGGATCTGATAATTAGGAAAAGAGAATAGAGGAAAAGTAAATATAGAGCAGTGATTCCTGCAAATCAACGTTAGAAAAAGGAGAAGCCACAGATACAGACCTAGAGCTTTACATACTTAGGAGTGGGGGAGCTGGTATGCCTATTCGGGGGTGATAACTGACAGCAGGAAGGAGTATCTGGCACAATGCAGCCACGCCATAGCCTGGAGTGGCCAGAACCAGGTGCAGCCATAAGCCCATAACCCCTGGATGTTGAATAGAGAAGAGGTTACACTCTAGCCATGCATGTAAATTTTATTTTAGTTTAACTAAATAAAGGTTGCCCAAAGTGGAGCAAAAGCAACAGAATTAGTCTGCAGCCCAAAGCCTGGAGGCAGCCTCACCACAAACCAGGAATTTTTGTGCAGTACGTTGAGTAAGTACATAAGAGAGTTGTAAACTTACTTACTTACTTATTTATTTCAATATATATTTGCCAGAGGGTATGTTCACGTGCCTGGGAGAGACAGAGAGAGGAAAGGAGAAATCATCCCCTAAGAAGTGTGGTCAGTCCCTTTTCCTCCATTTCTCTATTCTGTCGGGATCTGGGGGACGTGCATGTGCCTGGTGCATTTTTCAAGATTCTGGGGCAGGAATTCAAATCGTGGTAGGCCATGTGGGATCTGTCTCCCTCAACCACTAGGCTATGAGGCAGGTTGTAAACTCATTCTTTTAACAAAAGGCAAGGCCAGTCCCATGGCCTAATAGTTAAGAGAGTCAGGGGACTAGCAGTTGGTGTAATGGCTATGTTACTGGACTCCCACGTAGTCGATCACAGTTCGAGTCCCGACCCAGTAGCTTTAACTCATGCCAGGCGCGTGAGTATGCATGTTCAACATCCCAAGAGGAGAATGAAGGAGAAGGGATTGCAGCATGGCCATCTACCCTGGAGGATGATTTCTTGCTTTCTGTCTCTGTCTCTATCTTTCTGGTGAGTGCACACACCCTATAGCAAAAACCTCTCCAAAAAAAAAAGAGAGAGAGAGAGAGAAAGAGAGAGAGAGCGCGCCAGATTCCTAATGGCCAACCACACAGTTTGAGTCCAAGCCCTGTTGTCTTGGAAAACATGCAGCCATGTGTACATGAATGCCCCAAATCCCAACAGGATGAAGAAATAAAGAGGGAATTGTGATGCAATTTGCTCCACTGAAGGGTGCTTTCTACTTCTCCTTCTGTCTCTGTGTCTCTATCTTGGCAAGTATGCCCTCTGGCAATAACTTAAATAATAATAACAATCATACACAGAGGCAGGATGGAAGAGGTGAAGAGAAAGAGAGAGAGGCATACAGAATGATGGAGGTAGGATAGGAAAGAAAAAAATTTGCTGATTTCAGGGCCTATGTAAACTTTAAATTTACTATTGAGGTAGGAGACAGGGATTCTAAGAATATAGTTAGGGTATGATGTGATAGGCATGTAGCTAGAAATGAGCAGGCAGCCCTAAGAAAATAGCACAATAATATCTGTCACATCAATCACAACTTATCAGGAGTTGTAACCAGATGAGAACAAAAACGCCTTCTTCCCACCCTGCTCCTGGCTCAGGGAAAGTTGTTATCTTCCCTCCTGCAATCGCAAATATATACACAGAAATTCACCACTGTCATGGGATGCTAGGTCAACATCCTCATTTTCACTGGGGCAATCAACTAGTAGGACAGTTCTCCTTTATCTGGATGCTCACACCTTCTAAGTCCACACTGAACGTGTAGGATTAGGTAATTGAATTCTTCACCTGAGGGAGGGATGTGCAAACACAGGAAAAAGCGGGTGAATTCCAAACAAAGAAGCCAGATACTATGACAGCCCTTCCCCTGCTAAATATTGATTATCAACCCTTAGAATAAATTTCACACCTAACCCCACCCCCAGTGTAGTTGGCCTTCTCTGACAGTTGCCCACTTGCAGGCCTTTCAGGCATGGGGGTGTGTTTCTCTTTTACTAAAAAGTTTTTACTTTTCTGGGGCCGGCAGGTAGCATGGTGGTTAAGGGTGCTGGACTCCCACATGGCTGACTGCAGTTCGAGTCCCGGACCTAGTGGATTGCTTTCTCACTTTCTCTCTCTCTCCCTCTCTCTCTCACTCCCTCTCTGGTCAAATTAAAATAAATAAATAAATAGATAAATAAAGCTAAATAAAATAATTCTTTAAAAAAAAATCTTACTTTTCTATTAAAACTTCCCTTTTCCTACTTTACATGCTGTGGTTTTTCACTCTGTGCCTCAGGGCAGGTCTCTAATCTTAGAGATCTGGACCTAAAGAACCAAGGATTTCACACAATGCTGCTCAGCTCCTTCCATCTGATGACAATAGGCCCAAAATGGAATCACAGAACAGCTAAGTTTAAAGATGGAGACAGGAGAGCTCAGCTGTCACTGAACTGCTTGCTCACAGCAAAGGCTTGCAGTGGCGATGGTGACTCAGTGATTAACCTAAACAGCACAACCTAAAACAAAAATAAGAATGAAAGTTTTCTTCCAGGTCTCACCATGTTCTGAGACGATAAGGGATTTTATGATCCAAAGCTTTTAGACGGAGTCTGATGACCTTCATACCATTCCAAAATTAGGAGAAAAATAACTGGACGCATCCAGCATGCGACCTTCACCATGGAGGGGACTGGGGCAAGGGAGTGGTGCATGCACAAGTTCTCCTGAGAACAGGCCCAGACAAAGCCCTTCCTGACCAAGATTTAAAAATTAAAAAAAAAACATCCCAGCTCCTCTTAATGACCCACTCAGGACTCTACTTAAGAATTCTGCTATTTTGGGACCAGCAGTTAGCGTAATGGCTATGTCGCTGGACTCCCACGTAGTCGTCCGCAGTTCGCGTCCCAGACCCAGTGGCTTGAAACTCACACTGGGCGCGTGTGTGTGTGTGCCCAAGATCCCGAGAGGAGAACGGAGGAGAAGGGATTGCGGCATGGCCATCTCCCCTGGGGGGTGATTTCTCGCTTTCTATCTCTCTGTCTCTCTCTGTCTCTCTGGCGAGCGCACGTGCCGTATAGCAAAAACCTCTCCAAAAAAAAAAAAAAAAGAATTCTGCTGTTTTCTCCTGCTCTTAGTGAATTCTGCTTGCTATCCCCTCTCTTGTCCACATCTCTAATTCCTCTCAAGCTCTGGACAAGAACATGTGCCTTGCTGTAGGCGCTGGCCCTGAGCACCTTTGCACCCCTGAGTCTCTGTATCACTATTGAGCAGTGAGGACCTGACAGTGAGAAGTTCATGCACATGCAGTGAGGGAAAATCCATGTCACAGTTCTGCAGGTAGAGTTAACACCATCATGCCCTCCTTTGTCAACTTTGGCAGCATGCCAAGGACCACTATGCTCTATGTCAGATGGTTGAAGGTTTGGTGACACATGCATAGTCCAGATTTCTAGAACTCATACTCATGGTCATCACATATTGGCATGAGATATTTGTATTCTTCCTTTTTATATAGAGAAATGCATGCTTGATGAGACTAAGTAGTAAACCAGTATTTTAAAACATATTCATTTCTTGAGAAGAAGCCACGGGCCTTCAGGATAAGGTTCCACATGGCTACTGTGAACTAGATTTTTAAGGGAATGAAGACTTTCTACTAATAATTCAGCCTCCAACAAAAGAGCTAGCGGCAGAAGAAGCCACGGGCCTTCAGGATAAGGTTCCACATGGCTACTGTGAACTAGATTTTTAAGGGAATGAAGACTTTCTACTAATAATTCAGCCTCCAACAAAAGAGCTAGCGGCAGAAGAAGCCACGGGCCTTCAGGATAAGGTTCCACATGGCTACTGTGAACTAGATTTTTAAGGGAATGAAGACTTTCTACTAATAATTCAGCCTCCAACAAAAGAGCTAGCGGCAGAAGAAGCCACGGGCCTTCAGGATAAGGTTCCACATGGCTACTGTGAACTAGATTTTTAAGGGAATGAAGACTTTCTACTAATAATTCAGCCTCCAACAAAAGAGCTAGCGGTAGGGAGCCCCCCTCTGCGCCCCCAGCCTTCTCTCTCGGTCTCTCAGTTCCTGTCTCTCCCTGCTTCTATCTTCCCTTTTTTTTTTGGTAATATTTCCTTTTTACTCCTTTTTTTTTTTAAAAAGAGGCCCAGTTTTTCTCTGGCCCTTAGCTCCGCCTTCCTTCTTGTTAATTTTCGCTCTGCTCCTCCCATCCAGGCAGAAGAAGCCACGGGCCTTCAGGATAAGGTTCCACATGGCTACTGTGAACTAGATTTTTAAGGGAATGAAGACTTTCTACTAATAATTCAGCCTCCAACAAAAGAGCTAGCGGCAGAAGAAGCCACGGGCCTTCAGGATAAGGTTCCACATGGCTACTGTGAACTAGATTTTTAAGGGAATGAAGACTTTCTACTAATAATTCAGCCTCCAACAAAAGAGCTAGCGGCAGAAGAAGCCACGGGCCTTCAGGATAAGGTTCCACATGGCTACTGTGAACTAGATTTTTAAGGGAATGAAGACTTTCTACTAATAATTCAGCCTCCAACAAAAGAGCTAGCGGCAGAAGAAGCCACGGGCCTTCAGGATAAGGTTCCACATGGCTACTGTGAACTAGATTTTTAAGGGAATGAAGACTTTCTACTAATAATTCAGCCTCCAACAAAAGAGCTAGCGGCAGAAGAAGCCACGGGCCTTCAGGATAAGGTTCCACATGGCTACTGTGAACTAGATTTTTAAGGGAATGAAGACTTTCTACTAATAATTCAGCCTCCAACAAAAGAGCTAGCGGTAGGGAGCCCCCCTCTGCGCCCCCAGCCTTCTCTCTCGGTCTCTCAGTTCCTGTCTCTCCCTGCTTCTATCTTCCCTTTTTTTTTTGGTAATATTTCCTTTTTACTCCTTTTTTTTTTTAAAAAGAGGCCCAGTTTTTCTCTGGCCCTTAGCTCCGCCTTCCTTCTTGTTAATTTTCGCTCTGCTCCTCCCATCCAGGCAGAAGAAGCCACGGGCCTTCAGGATAAGGTTCCACATGGCTACTGTGAACTAGATTTTTAAGGGAATGAAGACTTTCTACTAATAATTCAGCCTCCAACAAAAGAGCTAGCGGCAGAAGAAGCCACGGGCCTTCAGGATAAGGTTCCACATGGCTACTGTGAACTAGATTTTTAAGGGAATGAAGACTTTCTACTAATAATTCAGCCTCCAACAAAAGAGCTAGCGGCAGAAGAAGCCACGGGCCTTCAGGATAAGGTTCCACATGGCTACTGTGAACTAGATTTTTAAGGGAATGAAGACTTTCTACTAATAATTCAGCCTCCAACAAAAGAGCTAGCGGCAGAAGAAGCCACGGGCCTTCAGGATAAGGTTCCACATGGCTACTGTGAACTAGATTTTTAAGGGAATGAAGACTTTCTACTAATAATTCAGCCTCCAACAAAAGAGCTAGCGGCAGAAGAAGCCACGGGCCTTCAGGATAAGGTTCCACATGGCTACTGTGAACTAGATTTTTAAGGGAATGAAGACTTTCTACTAATAATTCAGCCTCCAACAAAAGAGCTAGCGGTAGGGAGCCCCCCTCTGCGCCCCCAGCCTTCTCTCTCGGTCTCTCAGTTCCTGTCTCTCCCTGCTTCTATCTTCCCTTTTTTTTTTGGTAATATTTCCTTTTTACTCCTTTTTTTTTTTAAAAAGAGGCCCAGTTTTTCTCTGGCCCTTAGCTCCGCCTTCCTTCTTGTTAATTTTCGCTCTGCTCCTCCCATCCAGGCAGAAGAAGCCACGGGCCTTCAGGATAAGGTTCCACATGGCTACTGTGAACTAGATTTTTAAGGGAATGAAGACTTTCTACTAATAATTCAGCCTCCAACAAAAGAGCTAGCGGCAGAAGAAGCCACGGGCCTTCAGGATAAGGTTCCACATGGCTACTGTGAACTAGATTTTTAAGGGAATGAAGACTTTCTACTAATAATTCAGCCTCCAACAAAAGAGCTAGCGGCAGAAGAAGCCACGGGCCTTCAGGATAAGGTTCCACATGGCTACTGTGAACTAGATTTTTAAGGGAATGAAGACTTTCTACTAATAATTCAGCCTCCAACAAAAGAGCTAGCGGCAGAAGAAGCCACGGGCCTTCAGGATAAGGTTCCACACCAAGGATAGGGGGAAAAAAGCAAAACATACAGAAAACAAGAAATGGAAGATCACTTGCTAATAATAACATGTTTGTTGATATGCTTGATTGAGACAATATACAGTGTACTCTGGATGGAAAAAAAAAAAGAAATGGAAAATTGTTTGTTGATAACACATATGTTGATGTACTTGATTGAGCCAACAGACAATGTATTTTGGATGAAAACTTCATTTTGTATACTGTAATGATGTATAGCATATTAATGTTAAAAAATAAAAACAAATTAAAAAAAAATAAAAATAAAAATTAAAAAAAAAAAAAAAAACATATTCATTTCTTTTTCTTCTTAGTTACAGAATTTATTTAGCACCACTGAAACATAGGAGATCATTGAACCCATCTGTATTTCTGGCTCTGTGCCTTAAATTGATTCTCAGTTACTTTTGTGAGATTTAAAACAAAAAAGACCAGAACTCTAAAACATGAATGAAAATAGAAGCACTGAAACCTACGGATACTGGCAGACTATCATTAAATAAAGCTTATTTTCACTTTTAGTATGTGCTTATTACTTACACCAAGGAATCCTAAAATGTTTAATTATAACACTGTAATGAGCGAGCTTGGGCTTAGGTAGATCATCTGTATGTGGGCTTGAGGGAGAACGTCTATTAAATCTCCCATCTTCTCTATATTATCTCTAACCAGTCATTTTTGCTGAGACAATCAAAATGTAATAATTTCCAAAGGTATTAAGCACCTATGGAGAGATCTGCAATAAGGTCTAGTGGTTTCCATGTTAAATTCACTGCTTTTTTTTTTTTTTTTTAAATAAAGGAATAATAGCAGCCTCTTGGCTTGTAAATGTCAACAGTTTAAAAGCTTGTCCTTTCTAGTGAAAAACATTAGCCCACATTTCCAATTTAAATCATCATGAAAACAGTCACTGGCTGAAGAATGACCTACTTTAAGTCCATTTTTTGTGCAGTCTGCCCAATCTTATGATAGACCATACAATCTGGTAGAAGAAGCTGCACCTCAAGAATAGAGATCCGGCTCAGCCCCTTTGTGACTCTAAAGAGGCTGGTTAATGTAGGATGCCCTTTGATCCTGTGGGAGGGGAAATAAACCTGTTCTGCCTTCCTCAGTTCACTGGTGGGACCAGAAATTCAAACTCATAACAAATGAACAAGAGAAAAGCAAAGTTCTAGTTACATAGGCACACATAGGAAGCCCATAAAGAAATGAGACTCAAGAAGGTCATTTGGAGAAGGGATACGGAGGTAGAACATTGACTGGATGGGGAAGTGTGGTGTTATCGGTTCAAGATATTTTGATGGGGGGGTGGGGGAGAAGGCAGGCAGATCATTGAGGTTTACATACCATTGTAGGCTTAACAAGGGAAAAGGCCTTTGGGGCTTTCTGAAAGGGGAAGGCAAATTATGGGAAGATAAAGGAAGGAAATGTTTGGGAAGTAAGAGTTGCCTTGCTATTCAGATAAGAGTCAGCCAGGTGATAAGAGTTGTCACCAGGAGTACCTTTCTACCTAGTATACTGTATATGGAGGTGCCTTTTATAAAACGGGGCATTTAGACTCTATGTTTAAGTGTTGAGAGAGGTCAAGTATTCTTCTTGCATCTGTTGGTTCTCGATCATTTTTCACTCAAAATAGCTAATAGGCCATCAGGGATATTTTAGAGTGACATTTTCTGGGACTCTTCAATCTTAAGAGAGTGGGGCTATAAATACTGCCTGTTTCTATTGCCCTCAAACACCTGGTAGAGAGGATGAAATTCTCAAAAGAAATGTAAAGGATATAAGCAAAAATATCAAAGAGATACCAAAGAAAATCACACTGAATAACCGTAATTCTGAGAATTATGCAGAATATGGTAGTGGTTTTTGAACTCGGTTTAGCAGTTGTACTCTGTTCAAAGAAAAGTTCAAGCTAAACATCTCCTCCAATCCTTCTGTGCCCCACTGTATAGAATCCACAGAACTCTATACAACTTAGCTAGGAAACCACTGCATTTTATGCTTTCCTCATAATAAAGTATGATATAGAAGCTTTAAGATAATGAACTTGCATGCAAACTAAGGAGGTCATGGCTGGGAGATACCTTCGAGATAAATAATCTATTTATCTCCTCATTTTTGTAACTTAGAACACGGAGGCACAAGAAGATCGAGTAATGCCTTCTTAGTCATGAGCTTGGTAGTAGCAAAGTTAAGCTTAGAACATCTCTCTCTCTTCTTGATCCAGCATAATTTTTTCTATGTGACCATTTTGTTATGTTAAAGTTGGAAAAGAAATAGGGATTCTAGAAAGAAAGTTACCCCTAAGCCTCTTCTGTTCCTTCCATTCCCAGCTAGGGTCTATTCAACTTTCTCAAGCCAAGCAGTGCTGGAGCTGAATTACCAGCAGAGTTAGGTTCCAAGGAGTTCAAGTACCTTAAAGAATGATTCTCAGTCCCACATTCTCGGATCTACCTTTCTTCTAAAAGTCAGGGCAAGAGCTATCGTTGCCTCCCTAGGTCCTGGGAGGGTAAGGTATTGAGGAGTGGAGCTAGTCTCTGATTGTTCCAATCAGGGATTAGCAAACCATTTACATAGTACATATGGAGTCACCTTATATAAACAGGGACATTTATACATATAGTCATTACTATCCTTACCTGAAAGGAAGATGCCACCAATAATCTGATAAAACAAATGTCAACATATTTAAGGAAACCAGGAAGAAGAAGGAAGATGTTTGAACACAAGTAGGTACCAAATGACACAGGCTACTAGAGACAATGGGAATTGGAGTTAAGCACAATAAATGCATTGGGGCTGGGACTAAAATGTTGTGATTTTAGAACTTAGAGGAGGGTTGAGAAAACAATAAGCATGGTCATTGCTGAAGACTATATCAGTGGCCTGAAGACCAAATGAAAGAAATATCTCAAAGTACATACATACACGTATATACACATAGACACACAGGAAAACATAAGAGAGGAAATGCGGATGGTTGAAGTGATACAACATGCGTCTAACAGGAGCAGTGCAAGAAAAAGAAGAAAGGAATAAATTTGTAAATAATAGAAAAAAACTGAGTTGAGAAAAGACCTAACTCTACCTGATAAAAGGACACCTCAAGATGTAGAAAATTTGGTGTAGAAAAATACACCTAGACACATTTTAAAAAAATTATTGAACAACAAGGAGAAAGGGATTCTTATAAACTTCTGGCTAAACAAAACAAAGATCACCTATAGAGGAAAATGGGTCAGATAGGCATGTAACTAACCATCTGCAACACTGAGCTACATGGTGGGTGCAGATTATAGGAGGCAAAGACTGAAGCCCAAGAATCCTTTACACACCCAGGTAAAAGGAAGAAAATATGCAGATACATACAGATTTAGAGATTCAATTTTTGCTTACAAAAACCATGTGAGAAACATATTCAAGGAAGGACTCTAACTAAATAGCTAATGACACCAAATACCATCAAAGATGAAGGGAAGAAGAAACAAGTGATGAGCAAACTGATCTCTATAATATTTGATATATTTGCTAACTAAGAATTAATGAAATGGAATAGGCATATTATAAGACAAAGTTGACTAAAAATCTGTTATGGGCATTCTCACTGAGGGTGATATTGTCCAAAATGGTCTAAGAATTGGTTCTTAGGTAGAGGTGAAAAAATGTTACTCATAATAGTTTCATGACTAAAATATTGCTACACATAAATATAGAAAGTACATATAGAGTATATCTGTGATAGTAAAATGTCATGGGAGAGGGATATAATTAAGGGGAAAAGTTGAAAACAACCAACAGGATAAAAGATTTCAGTAAAAATTACAATAAGAGGTAGGGAAAAGCTTTAAAGTATTAAATGGGAAAGCTGGCTATTATTATGAATAGCACAATTTATGCAGCTATGACATTAAGAAACTGATATAGCACTACATATATGAAGCAAACGCAGTTGTCCCAAATACAGCTGGTATCCATATGGACTGGTTCCAGGAACCTGCTGAGGATACCAAACTCCACACATAAAGTCCCTTATATAAAATGGCGTGGTACTTGTATATAAACTTAAATCATCTCTATGTTTATAACCAATCTCAACATCAGATATAAGTGAAAAATATTGAATAAACTCTTGAGCACCTCTCTATTAAGGAACCACTTCTCCCCCCCATACCAATTATCATGGCCCGGCTGCATCTAAGTTGGCTGAATCTGCACTGTGGAACCCATTGGGGGTGGTGGTGCTCTCTCTCTCTCTCTCTGTTACATACACACACAACACACACACACACACACACACACACTACTCTCTGGCATAAAAAATAAAAAGTTTTAATCTGGCACAAACAGAGGAACCCCTGTATCACACATAAATATATGTTCTCTATAGGGCCAGCCTGTGGCATAGTGGTTAAGGGGACTAGATTCTACACGGCCAAAAACAACATGGTTCAAGTTCCAAACCTGGCAGCTTGGAAACATGTGCATGTGTTCCCAAAATCCTGAAAGGAGGGGGAAATGGAGGAGAAGGGACTGCAATGTGACTATTCTCCATGGGGGTGTTGCTTTCTCACTTTCTCTCTCTGGCAAGCACCCTTTTGAAAAAAGAAAAAAACAAATCTCAGTTCTGTCAGAATGAGTATATATAAATACATCCAAGAAGATCTAGATCTAGGCAACTACACATGTAGGCCTGGAGTGGGAAAAACTTTAATGAAACTGTTGTAGGCTAAATAATGGCCCTCCAAGACATCAAGTCCTAATCTCTGGAACCTGCCAATACCACCTTATCAGGAAATAGGACCTTTGCAGAAGTGATTAAAGATTTCATTATGGTGGGAGATTATCTTGGATCATCTGAGGATAATCCTAAATGCAATCACAAGAGTACTTAAAAGACAGAGGCGGAAGAGGATCTAATACAACTACAGGAGAGGGCACTGTGAATGTGAAGCAGAGAGCAGTGAAGGTGCTGGCCCTGAAGAATGGAAGAGACATATCGCAACAAGTCGAGGAAGGCCGGCAGCTACCAGAAAGAAGCTGGAAGAGGCAAGGAAAACTCTCCCTAGAGCCTCTGGAGGAAGCACCTATCTGCCCCCACTTTGGTTTCAGCCCAGGGAAACTAATTCCAGGTTTCTGGTCTCCAGAACTATGAGAAAAATAGATGTGTGTTGCTTTAAAGCACAAAGCCCGTGGTAATTTGTTATAGTGGCTATGGGAAACTAAGACAGAGGCAAGATATGTGAAAGCAATAAAATACAACACAGGCATATAGGAGTATAAAAAGTATACAGCAAAAGATACCACAAAGTTAATAAAAAAGAATACATCTGGAATAAGTATTTCTACACAAGTGAAAGGCAAAGGGTTAATAGCTACACCCCTTAAAATACATGAAAAATTATTAAGAAAAGGCCAATAAATTGTGAGCACAGTATGAGAATGGGATGCCTAAGGAAAGCAAGATCATATGGCCAACAGACCTAAGAGATGCTTTATGTAGTCCAGGGAAACACAAGCAAAGCAATAGAAAGGTCTTTCTACTCAGACTCAAATATATGTATAATATATATGTATGTATATATATATATATATGTGTGTGTATGTGTGTATGTGTATGTATATATATTTGTGTATATACGTGTGTGTGTGTGTGTGTGTGTGTATTTTTTTTAAAGACTGTCAACATTTACTCTTGTCAACAATTTGAGGAACAAAAACACTCTGACATATTGCTTCCTTCCACTCAGAAATCCCACATGTAGAAATCCATCCCACACATAAGCACCAACATGTAAATGCTTTATTACATGAGCATGAACAAATGCAGAAGGGTATATCTTAGATAGACTATCATCCTAATTATGCATATATAATGTGCACATAAAATTTAAATCAAAATAAAACTGGAAAATTACTGACTAAACCTATTAAACATTCGATGATAAAGTCATGAGACAGTAAGAGCTGGGATACATTTTAAGCTATAGTGTTCCTTTGAAGTAATATACTTGCATTTCTTTTTTAAATTTATGACTTAGGAGAGTATATGTATATGAAGAAGGCCTTTTGAATTCAATTCACTAGTTTATTTAATTAATTGGTTCGATCTGCTGTAAGACTGATGTCTTATTTACATTTTATTGAATTTTTTAGTTTGTAGGATACACACTTTGCCTGAGATATATACATTAATATATTATTTCCTTGTTTATTTGTCAGCATCAACTTTGATTCTCAAATGCCCCTGTGTATATACGTGTGTGTGTGTGTGTGTGTGTGTATTTTTTTTAAAGACTGTCAACATTTACTCTTGTCAACAATTTGAGGAACAAAAACACTCTGACATATTGCTTCCTTCCACTCAGAAATCCCACATGTAGAAATCCATCCCACACATAAGCACCAACATGTAAATGCTTTATTACATGAGCATGAACAAATGCAGAAGGGTATATCTTAGATAGACTATCATCCTAATTATGCATATATAATGTGCACATAAAATTTAAATCAAAATAAAACTGGAAAATTACTGACTAAACCTATTAAACATTCGATGATAAATTCATGAGACAGTAAGAGCTGGGATACATTTTAAGCTATAGTGTTCCTTTGAAGTAATATACTTGCATTTCTTTTTTAAATTTATGACTTAGGAGAGTATATGTATATGAAGAAGGCCTTTTGAATTCAATTCACTAGTTTATTTAATTAATTGGTTCGATCTGCTGTAAGACTGATGTCTTATTTACATTTTATTGAATTTTTTAGTTTGTAGGATACACACTTTGCCTGAGATATATACATTAATATATTATTTCCTTGTTTATTTGTCAGCATCAACTTTGATTCTCAAATGCCCCTAGGACAGGGAGGAGTATCTTTAAAGCAGATTCATTCACACATTTACTGGTTCCCATGTACATGCCGGGACCTCGATCTAAGAGCTGGTGAGCGTGAGTGGAGCAGTAGATGATAAACAAGCAAACACAGATCTGTGTGTGTTCAAATTCCACACTGGAGGAAGCACTGATTTAGGGGGAATAGAGCAGGGCACTAATAACCCAGGCTAAGACACTCAGGGAGAATTCCCCAAAGGAAGAGTGAGTAGAAAGGACATTCTGGAGAGTCCAGAAAGCAGGCAGGAGATGAGGCTGGAGAGATAAGTAGGAGAACATCATGAAAGGTTTTGGAAGATGGATTGAAGAGACTGGATCTTATCCAAAAAGCAATCTAAAAACCTTCTAAAGGATTTTACACAGGAAATGATACACATTCTTATTATAAAGGTGAGCTCTGATGGCAAGTTGTAGAACTACTAGTACAGGCTGAAAGAATGATTAAAGTGTTGGCACATAGTTTGGTCAGGGATAATGTGGCCTAAGATAGATCAGTGTCAATGGCAATGGGAAAAAAAAGGAGGAAGGATCTCAGGTCTTTCTGAGATAGCATAGCGAGGAACTTGATGATGAGTCTTGGGGTTTAAGGAAGATAATGGAGGTGGGGATAGTGACCAGAGTACCCAGCAGCTTCCAGGATGTGCCAGTGATAATATGCAGATCCTTGTCTAAAGCCAAAAGATGGTATTCACTTCATCTCTTTATGAAAGTCCTGAGGTCATGAATCAATCAGACCTTCAGGAGCTCAGCCAGTGCTTAAATCTGGCTCCTTGGTTCAGATCATCCACTTTTTGGCAGTGAGTAACAAGGATTTACCATGTGATACCAATGGACAGTGTCTGTGGTGGAGACATGCAGGCTGCCCATCCATTCGTGAGTAACAGACTCCATCCCATTACTAGATTTAATTATTCTGAACAGTTAGTCATCGATGCCTTGCCTAATGATGGTTACCTCCAATATGCACCCCGTGGGCATGAATACTGTCATCTGGTCGGGGCAGATGAAGAGAGATGAATAAGCTCATCAGGCCAGTGACGGGCCAGGAAAAGTAAGGAATTATTATCAGAAACAACATATTTATAACAGGGAACTCCACACTGGAATCCTACAGTAGCTGGACAGTAGCTTGGGGTTGCTAAAGCATCCATTCTGGCTGCAAAAGACAGAAGACAACATGATCTCAGAACTGCCTTCAACAGATGTCACCCACAGCCTTGTGTCATCCCTCTGCTCCACAGGAAGCTATTCATGGAGCAAGAAGGGAGCACCAAGATGTACAAAACACTAACTCTTCCACCTGTTCCTAGTAGGCAGAAGGCCCCCCACAGAATGGAGGCAGAACTCCTTCAAAATTTCTCTTTGGCCACCCCAAGGAGTAACCACTAGAATGCAGTACATACTCTCTGAAAATCCCACAGTCTTAAGAAAACACTCAGACTCCTCACTCTCTAAGTGTACTTGTCATCACTGATCCTGAGGAAATGAGCAGAAAGAAAAAAAAAACAAAAAACGACAGTTATTTATTATAGCAGCATTATTCAGAAAAAGGAAAAAAAAAAAAAGCTTAAATGTCCAGTGACAGAGTAATAGCTAAATAAATTTAATCTAGTAAACTCACTGCATTGTGTATATTGCAGCCAATTTAAAAAAAATGTTTACAATTTTTGGACCAGTCCGATGGAGTGGTGGTTAAGGTGGCAGGCTCCCACATTGCCAACTGCAAAGTTTGACTTCTGGACCTAACAGCTTGAAAGCCATGCCAGATGCATGTGCATGTGTGCTCAAAATCCCAAGAGGAAAGAAGAGGAGAAGAGACTATGATATGGTCATCTCCCCTGGGGAGGTGCTTTCTCACTTTTTCTCTTGGTCTCCCTCTGTCTCTCTCTGGTGAACTCACATGCTTCACAGTAAACTACCAAAAAAAAAAAATTATTTCCAATAAAATGAAAAGTCCTAATCTTGTAATATGAAGCTCATTATTAACATATAAAATATGAGCCTATGGGGACCAGCAGTTAGCGTAATGGCTATGTCACTGGACTCCCATGTAGTTGACCACAGTTTGAGTCCCAGACCTGGTGGCTTAAACTCACGCTGGGCACGTGTGCGTGCATGCCCAAGATCCTGAGAGGAGAATGGAGGAGAAGGGATTGTGGCGTGGCCATCCCCCCTGGGGGGTGATTTCTCGCTTTCTATCTCTCTGTCTCTCTCTGTCTGTCTGGCAAGTGCACGTGCCCTATAGTGAAAAACCTCTCCAAAAAAAATTATATATATATATATATAAGCCTATGGATGTAAATTATACATAAAATATCCAACTGTAAAAACCTTCAGTGATGGACATACGGTTGATTTTGCTTCCATTTCTCTAGTCTCTTAATTTTTTATGGTTACTATTATAATGAGAATAAAGGGTCAGTCTATAGTGTGGTGGTGAAGACACCTGATCCCACATGGCTGATGAAGTGATTTGAGTCCCACACCCGGCAGCTTGAGAAGTATGCTGTGTGTGTGTGTGTGTGTGTGTGTGTGTGTGTGTATGTCCAAAATCCCAAAAATAGGGATAAATGGAGAAGAATTATGGTTTGACCATTCCCTGGGAGCTAGGGGGATGCTTCTCTGTTTCTCCTGTGAGTACACATGCTCTCTAACAAATTTTTAAAAAGAAGAAAAGAAAATCTGTTCTTTTTTAATTTTTTAAAAATAGTATCCCAAAGAAAGATGACCATAGAGAATCAAGAAATGCAGAGATTGAGAGTAAAGAGAGAAATAAAAAAAATATATCCACATGGAACCAGCAGTTAGCGTAATGGCTATGTCGCTGGACTCCCATGTAGTCAACTGCAGTTTGCGTCCTGGACCCGGTGGCTTAAAACTCACGCTGGGCACATGTGCATGTGTGCCCAAGATCCCGAGAGGAGAATGAGCAGAAGGGATTGCGGTGTGGCCATCCCCCCTGGGGGGTGCTTTCTGTCTCTCTGTCTCTCTCTGTCTGTCTGGCAAGTGCACACACCCTATTGCAAAAACCTCTCCAAAATAAAAAAAAAAATCCATGCAAACAAATCTCAGATAAGACAACCTTAAAAATTGTAATTATTTGATCTAAATAATGGGAAGGAATATATTCAAGTTCATGAGTTACTCATTGGCATATGATCAGATTTAAATGGAATCATGGGGTTTAAACTCTTGTTAATAACAGTTCTTGTGAGTTTTTATTAAAATAGCAATTTTCCTTGGAAATATACTGGAAAGCAAGCAAAAACATAAATCAGGATTACTTGAGAGACAGGAAAATGGAAGCATGGAGAAGCAGCGGGAATTTACCAAGGAAGAACAGGACTGGGGAAGATGGGACTTCACAGGAGCCTGTGTGGTCTGTGGGGCAGCCCAGAGCAGAGGCCAGAGTTCACCAGCCTATTTGCTGACAGCTTCTTTCACTGCCGCTACCATTCCATATTCTTATAGATGGTTTCTCTCCCTTGCCACACTTTGAGTTCTATGGGGGGGGCGGGGGGTAGGAACCATTACTTATTTGATTTCATGTCCCAAGCAAATAGGGGCAATATCTTTATAAATGTATATTTAGTAACAAGACAGTCAAAATCATTTTGTTGCCACATTTCAATTGGGTGGATGCCAATATATAATTAGGCATTTGCTGAGTGTTATTCTGTTGAAAAAAGATGCTTT
>NW_006160045.1:1957938-1967852 GCF_000334495.1 Tupaia belangeri chinensis
TTTCCATAGGTTTGCTGTTTTTACGTTGACACTGCACTAGGTCTTCTACTAAAATTGTGTTCAGCCTGGAGACAAGAAGGCTGAAGGGTCATCTGCTGTTTCCAGTGAACAAGGAATCACTGAGCTCCCTTCTCTTCCTGGCCTAGTGCTAGACAATAAAGACACAAGAATAAATAGGGCACAGGCCCTTGAGTCCATGAGTATGAAGAATGTGTAAATACAAGCTACTACCTACTTACCATCACTGAGAGGACAGCTACAAAAATACAATTACAATGGGCAAAAGTAGGTTGACAATGGGGTAGGGAGGAGACCAACCAAACAGGTCTGCTGAGTGAAGCAAGTCAGGCTATGAAGGAGAGACACTGTATGTCTGCACTTAATAAATACCGAGTGTACTCAATCTATGACTGAAACTGATTGACTAAAGGTTATAGAAACACAGAATATGGATGTAAATACCACATATAGTGTGGGTGAAAGAGTAAAGTCTGAGGAAGGACATTTAGAAGAAAAATAGAGAGGCAAACCATTAATGGGACAAAGAAATGTGGTATTATCTGTTGAAGATATTTTATAGTTTTATCAACTGGAGTAGGGAGAAATGTTCATCTGTTGAAATATTCATTTTGTAAGCTAAATAATGTGACTGAATGTATAAAAGAAAATGAAATAAAAAAATGTGAAATAAAACCTATCAAAATCAATGTTTATTAGACTGAGATGGCTTAAAAAGTGATTCCAAGTTCTGACTGCCCAGTAGAATCATCTAGACTTTTTTTTTTTAATCAAAGCATGGCCCTTTCTCAAATATTCTAATGTAACTGGTCTGTGGTGCACCTGGGCATCAGTATATTTTAAAAGCCCTCAGGTGATTCTAGCTAGCAGTTGTGGTTGAAGACTACTGCACTGGGAGAGAATAAGGAACATTTAAAAATATGCAGACTTTTCTTTTTTCTTTCTTCTCCTAATCCCAGAAGAACAATTTGAATTTGTATTCTGAGTTGAATGATCTTAATCTCTTTTTAAAGAAGTTGAAATCTTGACAGCTGGATGTTATTCCCACTCAGAGAATACATAGAGTTAAATGTCCACTGAATTTGAAAGTAAATGTCCTGCAGTAGAAAGTCAACATTAAAAACAGCAACTACCTTTTATGAATCCATTATTTACTGTTTCATAAATATTATCTAATCAAATTCGCTAAGCAACCAAATAATAAGGCATTATTATAACCATGTTATAAATGAGGACACTGAGGGTCTAACACATTGTGACCTGTATGTAATGTGACCCCAACTACTAAGCTCTTAGTCACATCAAATGCATTTAATGTCAAATCCTAGGGTCTTTGCCTTTTGAATATGCCTTTTGAATGACTCTGCTAGTTTGCCTCTTCTAAAAACCAAGCTCTGAGAACTGAATGTAACTGTAAATAAAATAACCAATTCTGAACTGAGCCAAATAAGAGCAAAGCATTAGTAGGTATCCTAATTGTGTTTTTATTAATTTATACATGTTTTATTTTTCCCTATATCTTCATTTAAAATGTCAAAATAGATCATAGGATGTTTAGCATAATATAGGATAGGTGTGCATAAACCCTCAGGATCTACATCAAAACAAAGGGTGAAACACGTGTTTTCCAAGTTACACCAGAATATCCTGCTTTGCCTATCTTATCCCAATTATTAATTATAATAGACTAAAAAACTGATGTCGGTTATTTAAAGGAGTCAGTCTCCAACAACTATGTTTATCTCCTCTCTGGCAAAATAAAAAAGTAAGAAATGTTGTGATATTATTCTCTCTGGGTATTAAAAAAAATTTAATTAAATAGTTTATCATCAGGTTATAAAGTTATTGGATACTTTTATTAGACTTTTACATGGGAGAGACATTGTCAAAAATAAGATTCTCTGTGTTCCAGAAAAACTCCTTTGTTCCAAAATAGATGCTGACCATTTGCATGAGTAAATGAAGAGTATCCTTTATAAGACTTACAGAGGGAATGGAGACCTACCTGGAATAGCAGAGTTGGGCAAGAAAGGAAGGAGGACTTAAGAGGAAAAACTGATAAAATGGTGGAGATTGGGAGCCAGAGGTGCTAGAGTACACAGAGTTATGGGAGACTCCATCAAACAGTGGGCTTCCTCAAGACAGCTATGGGCCACAATGTAAAGTGATTGTAACAGGAAATGTTAATTATATTACTTATAAACAAATCAGAAGGATGGCCGCAAAACAAACACAATGAGGAAAAGTTTTATAAGTTACACAAAACAGAAGCCCTGGTCTGTTTGTTAAACTATTATACATTGACAGGAGGAGTTAAGAATATTACAAAGAACGAATGAGTGGGCTACAAGGCAGTACTTGGAGACTTGAGTCGCACATGGATGCAGCTGCCTGATTCAAAATGGCAGGGTGTATCCTACCAACATCAAATTGAGAGCATTGAATGGTTGCTCACTTTCAGCTTAGACAAAGACAAGAGGCAGAAATCCAACCAAATGGCCAACCAACAAAAATCAGAAACAACTGTAGATTTGAGAAGACCACATTACTTTCTGTGTATTCAAAATGGTCAGTTGTCCACAGAAATATATTAATATATGTGTATGTGTGTTTGTGTGTATTTTTAAATCTCAGTAAATACGGACCAGAGTTGTAGGTTATTTTCTTTTTTTTTCTGGAGAGGGTTTTTCGCTATAGGTCACGTGCGCTCGCCAGACAGACAGAGAGAGACATAGAGACAGAAAGCGAGAAATCACCCCCCTGGGGGGATGGCCACACCGCAATCTCTTCTCCTCCATTCTCCTCTCGGGATCTTGGGCACGCACGCACACGCGCCTGGCGTGAGTTTTAAGTCACCAGGTCCGGGACGCAAACCCCGGTCGACTACATGGGAGTCCAGCGACATAGCCATTACGCTAACTGCTGGTTCCCAAGAGTTGTAGGTTATTTTCTATGAAATGACATTGTTCTAAAATCAACTATGCTACAATCTTACCAAAAACAACTTTGCCAGATAGTGATTGTCAAGAATTTCCAGACAAATGGAGAGAGAAAGAGAAAAAAGGTGTTCTTAAACTTGTGGAATAGTTGAGAATGGATCGTTTTAGGATCGTGAGGGGGTGGTCGTCAGTCCTTCCATATCTTTACCAAAGCTGAAATGGCCTCCTGTTTCACCAGGATCTATTCCTGTTCTATACAGATGCTGCTCAATAAGTGTGTTAAACCAAGAACTGCTCAAGTGGATGAGTGAGAGGACAACTATATGTCTTGGTGTGTACATGTGTGTGTAAAGGTTCATAATTCATAAATCAAATGAAAGTCAGAATTCCATATGTAATGATAATTTGCCTAATCTTACCTATCAAGTCTCACATTTGTAGAAATTATAATCCCCATTTAGCTAGTAACCATCTCAATTTCTAGCACAATGTAAGGCCCATGATAAGAACACATTAATGGTTAGTAGAACTAAACTAACCTGAACTGGAATTGCAGCGTGTACACAAATAAGTGAATGTGAATGTTAACAGTAATGATGAATATAACAGAGACTTACATATAAATCCAAATGGTCAAACACTGTTGTATACTCTTTATGTATGTATGTATTAATGTAATCTACCCAACAATCTATGAGGCACATTCTGTTATCATCTTCATTTTGCTGATGAAGAAACTGAGGCACAGAGAGCTCAGGTTGCACAGCTAATAAGCAGGCAAAAAGAAATCTAAGATGTCTCCTAGGCTCATTTTTATAGTCTTTCTAAGCTCTGCTGATCATTTATTGTGTGGAGACAGGATCTGGGCTTATACCTTCCAAAAGGATTTCCTGCATCACTGAGCTTTCATGCATCTATCACTAACTTGAACAAATACTGTTCAATTTTTAAAATCCTAATATTTCAAAATCAAACGATTATGATGTATCATCAATGGGCAATCGTGGCTCACTAGTAGACCAGTAACTAACTGATTTCGCATAAGTATACTGCTTTAAGATTCAGCTGTTGCACTCATAATTATTTTATTTGGTTCCTTACAGTGAACTCACAGAGAATGGGATTTTTTTTTTTTTTTTACTCAGTGAATTAGTTCTTCTAACAAGCCTTCGTCAGTCCCGTTTCCTGTTTGTTTTTTTTTTTTCTGAACAGCCTTGATTTCATAAATTCCCATCATTTTATCCCATAAATTAGCAATCAAGATGTCCTACGAATCTCAATATTTTAGGTTCTAAACTCATTATCCAGACAGAAAGAAACAAAAACCATTTGCCTGACCATCTATTTCCTTCAAATTCTAAAATACGGTTACCATGGAATTGTAGGCCACAGTAACTCTTAGCATGGCTGTGACAGAATAAGGGTACTGTCCAGCTTCTTTTTGCACAGAAGGAAACAAACACAAAGAGAGAGACCCAATGAGAAGTAGAAAAGACAAAAGGGGTTTTGAGGATAAGAATCAAAACAGCAACTCTTTGGAGGCACAGATAAAAATACATTTTTAATCAATGTGTCTGTTTTTGTGCAAATGAGGAAAAAAAAAAAAGGTAGGCATTCATCATTCCTGTTAATAGCAACCATCTCTCACTCTTACAAAATTGCTGCTCGTACAGAGAAGAGACAGATAGCCTGTACCATATTTACTTGTGTCAGTTTTCTGCTGAGCTGGGTCTACCTGCCACTGGCTACACTGCTTCTTGGTATACTTTGCTTACTGGTACATTGTAATAAATAGATGAGCTGCTTTTTGATTATAGTTCCTGTTTATCAATGAGCCATTTACAGTTCCATTTAGAACTTTTCAGCCTCTATTGGTTTAGAAATAAATGACACATTTGACTGCTCTTCCCCAAATAAAAAATATTGAATATTCTTTAAATATATATTTATTATAGAAAATGAGCTGTGAACCTGAGCCAATATTTGTTAACACAATTATCTGTGATGACAGCATTTGGTACCAGAATGTCTTAAATAAAATTAAATTAGGTTCACTTGAGTAATTAAGATATGAACATTTTCTTAAGTATTTTCTGTGTGCAATAAACCAATCAGTGACTACATCTCAATATTTATAAGGTCTTGGTAGAAACGAAAGCATATTTACAGATCTAAAGACTTGCTGCCCAAAATTTGAAATGTTTGGCAAGTCTTGAAATTCCCTTCCATTTGAAAGATAAAATCTGATGAAAATTTAAATAAAATTGACTTTCAGTCAGTGCCTTTCCTTGATTTAGGAGGAGTTGAACTTGGTGACATAGAGGAAACAGAATACGGAAGTCCCTGAACTGCACCAAAGAGAAAAGAGAAAAGGTTGGCAACAAGTTAACTGTTTCCTTTTTCCATTCTTATTATTGCATAATTATTTCCCCACTTGCACTATAAGAAAGGAGGAAGGAGGAGAACTAAGGTCTTAAAAATAATCCGTAAATGCCCAAGAGCTGTGGTATTTAGACCATTCCCCTAGACCTTTAAAGTCTACTCCCTGTGGTACATATTGCTTTAGGGGTTGAAGAAGGTGGGTGGCGGAGAGTGAAAGGAAGCAAATTAGGCACCCACACATCTGTTCTGCATGCTTGCTCTCTTTAGAGACTACAGTCCATGCCTGACCCTCAGGACAGTGAGGACAATCATGGCTACCAAAAGACAGGTGGACAAGTTGCTACCTTGCTGAGGTAGAAACTCTCCAACCTAGTTATCAACCTACTTCCTTTCTAGTGTTTGCCATTTCCCCCAGGGCATGGCCAGCAATGGGCAAGAATGGGAAGAGCTATAAGATTGATCTCATAGCCCTTTGAATCCATTCAATTCCTAAACCAAATAAAACCCCTCTATCCTTCAAGTTTGCAAATGCAGATTTCTCTTTGAAGAGGCAAAGTAAAATTAGGCTCAAAACTACAAACAACAACAAAATATCCCAAAGCCCAAATGGTTTTTTTTTTTTTTTTTGAGAGGTTTTCGCTATAGGGAGCGTGTGGTCACCAGACAGACAGAGAGAGACAGAGAGACAGAAAGCAAGAAATCACCCCCCAGGGGGGATGGTCACGCCGCAATCCCTTCTCTTCCATTCTCCTCTCAGGATCTTGGGCACGCACACACACGTGCCCGGCGTGAGTTTTAAGCCACCAGGTCCAGGATGCGAACCGTGGTTGACTACATGGGAGTCCAGCGACATAGCCATTACGCCAACTGCTGGTCCCCCCAAATGGTTTTAAAGAGTAAAGGAGTCTGGTACTATTAGAAGAAGAGTAGTACTTAGGAGGTATTTCTCTAGCAGGAGCAGCACTACTCTGCCTGAAGACCTAAATGCAAATAGAATCTCTTCCTAAAGAGTGGTGTATGATGTCAGTAACAGTCAGGTTGTTAACAGCAAGTTGAAAAACTCAACTGGGTCACAGTAGGCCAGTTGTTAGAGAGTGATCTGAACTAAGCTCCTAAATGTTATCTTTCTACATCAATAGCCTCTGTCCTAATGAATTCTCAGGTCATATAACTGACAAAGATTCCAAACTACAACCAGTCTTCTCTGAGCCCTCTTCTCGACTAGGCCTCAAGCTTATTCAATGAAAACTGCATAGAGATTACATTCATCCTAGCCCACTTCCTATTAAAAGAGCTGAATAAACATGACATGATTTCTAACAGTTTAAGGCTACATCCTTAGGATAATTCTGGGATCTCCATAAAGCTCAACGCTGCCAAAATTTTGCTCTTTGCCCTAGCCTTCACCTGAAGATAAGGCCGATATCTCCCAGACTCTGTGTTGGGTAGGAGCATAACTTCAATAAGCACCAGTTAGTTAGCAAACACAAATGGTTTCACATAACCAACTCCCTCCTTCTGCTTTCAATAAATTTGTCTCTGACTTTGCTCAGGCTCTTGCCCCTCTGCCTCCCTCATTCTCTCTTCAAAATACCCAGTCACCTTTGTACGAATTGAAGCTGAGTTCACTTCATGCAGAACCTTCTTTCTAGTACAATAGTATATTACCAATTAAAATCTGTCCTTACACTTTAACTACTGATAGTATCCAGCTTTGTTTTTCTTTGACACAGTCTACTCAACAATTATTCAACAACTATTTACTCCAGGGTGTCAGTCTCAGTGGTACAAAGTAGATCTATAACCTCAGCCATCTATTTCTTCACTGACCTGTGAGCAAGACATGGGAGGGTAGTATTACTCCCATTATGCAACTTTAGGAACTATGACATGAAAAAGTTATGTCATTTCTTAATGACTGTTTTTCTAAAAGATGGCTTGAACATCTGGGAGGGTTTGTTGGACTCCTACACTAAGAGATCAATATGGTTTAACTCAACACTTTTCAAACTTTTTTGAGCATATGAATTGAGGACACTGTTGAAATGCAGATTCTGATTCATGTAGGGCTGGATAGGACCTGAGATCTTGCATTTCTTATATTTCCAAGGTAATAAAAACGTGCTAGTTCCAAAACCAAACTTTGAAGACCAAGAGTTTAGCTCACAATTTAAGGGCAAGGATGGAAGGTCATATTAAAAACAAAGAAAGTCTGGAAGTCCTCATAATTCTCTGAAGGATCTTATCTGTCTAAAATAAGGGGTATAAGTCACCCACTTAGGGATCCTACTTTGCCTATGGAGCTGTCTGAGTACCTCTGCTTTAATGGTTTAAATCATATCACACTAACCCTCAGTACTGACCAGAACTGCAGAGTACCCCTTTACTGTCTCTGCCCCCAAATCTCAAATCCTGCAAGTGCACTGACTAGGTACTTCTAGGGAATGCTGCAGGTTACATAGGACCTCCAAGCCCAGTGAACTCTGAATCAGAAAGTATTCAAACTAGTCAATTGTAAACTATTCACCCTACCTTGTCTTGCCTTTCTCCAATATACTAATAAAGGCCCTCGCCTAAACCTTCTAGTTGCTCTTTCCCCTCTGCCTCCTGACCACTCTGGTGATTTTCTACATAACTCTGTGTTGTACAGGAAATCCCACATGTCCAGAGGACATTGCCCTAGTAAGGGTTCTCAGTGATAGCTCCATCCCTGCAGCAGTTTTCTGCCTGGACCTCTAGGTGATCTGTGGCATCCTTTCAAATCTAAGAGGACGAAGCCATGCCCAGCTCTTGCACTGTGCACAGCTACTGCCAAGGCTTACTGATTGTGCCGTCTGGAGTGGTGAGTAAGATGCATCAAGGGTCACTTAAGCTACAACTGAGAAAGTTGAGGATGACAGCACCAGGATGCAGGGAACAGAGATCCAAAGAGGCCCTAGGGAATGCTCCATTACCCTGCAACCATTCTGCCTGCCTAGAACTCTGACCCCATGACAAAATGGGAAGCCTTGAAGATTGCTGAAATGACTTCAGGGTTTTTGCTCCCAAGTCCTGATGAGCAGTCTTTGGCTTTGTTCTATCCATACTAAATCTTCTTAACAATTGTTAACATCCTTGGTTTCCTCTACTGAAAATAGTCTTTCATTCTCTATTGCAGGATGTGGTTGTGAATTTTCCAAATCTCTCTACTGTGCTTCCCTTTTAACTATAAATTGTGTCTGAATCATCTCTTCCTTATTTTGCTGTAAGTAGTTAAAAGTATCCATACAGTAACCTAAATGCTTTGCCATTTAAATATTTCTTTTTCTTTTATTTAATTTTACTTATTCATTCATTTATTTCCATTTGACCAGACACACATCCATACACACACACACACACACACACACACATACACACAAACAGAAAGACAGAGAAAGTGAGAAAGCAAACCACCAGGTCCAGTACTCAAACCGTGGTGGGTCACGTGGGAGCATCCAGTGCCTTAACCACCATGCCCTCTGCTAGTCCCCGCCACTTAAATATTTCAATCGGACGGTTAATCAGTCTTAAATTCTGCTTTCCATAGAGCCCTGGAGCAAAGACACAGTTTGGCTAAGTCTTTTGCTACTTTATAACAAGAATAACCTTTACTTAAATTTTCCATACCTTGTTCTTCATCTTCTTCTGAGTTCTTGTGAGAATGACTTTTTTTTTTCTTTTTTTTCTTTTTTGGAGAAGTTTTTGCTATAGGGCGCATACGCTCGCCAGACAAACAGAGAGAGACAGAGATAATCGAGAAATCACCCCCTCAGGGGGGATGGCCACCTTGCAATCCCTTCTCCTCCATTCTCCTCTCGGGATCTTGGGCATGCATGAACACACACCCGGTGTGAGTTTAAGCCACCGGGTCTGGGACTCGAACCGCAGTTGACTACGTGGGAGTCCAGTGACATAGCCATTATGCTAACTGCTTGTCCCAAGAACAACTTTTACTGTCCATATTTCTGTCAACATTCTGGTTATAATCACTTAATTTCTATGAAGTTCCCAACTTTCCCTAGTCTTTACTTATAAGCCTTCATCAGAATCACCATAATCATTTTTTTTAATGGTAATACAGGATTTTTCTAGCCTGCTTCTCCAAACTCTTCCAAGCTCTACCCTTTCCCCAGCTCAAAGTCTCTTCCGGGAACCAGCAGTTAGCGTAATGGCTATGTCGCTGGACTCCCAAGTAGTCGACCGCGGTTTGTGTCCCAGACCCGGTGGCTTAAAACTCACGCCGGGCGCGTGTGCGTGCGTGCCCAAGATCCCGAGAGGAGAATGGAGGAGAAGGGATTGCGGCGTGACCATCCCCCCTGGGGGGTGATTTCTCGCTTTCTGTCTCTATGTCTCTCTCTGTCTGTCTGGCGAGCGCACGCGCCCTACAGTGAAAATCTCTCCAAAAAAAAAAAAAGAAGGTAGAGTTTTATTCCTAGTGAAGACACTCAAAAGCCAAGCTAACTAAGGCTAGTCCTTTAACTAAATAAAACTGCTGAACAGCAGGAGAAGCTTTCTTTTTTTTTTTTTTTTTTTTTTTTTTTTTTTTTTTTTTGG
>NW_006160045.1:1968816-1981527 GCF_000334495.1 Tupaia belangeri chinensis
AAGTCTCTTCCACATTTTCAGGTATCTGCTATAGAAACAACCCCACTTCTCAGTACCAACTTTCTATCTTCATCCAATTTCTTTTGCTATAACATTATATTACAGACTAGGAAATTTATAAAGAAAGAAGTTTATTCTGGCTCACAATTCTGGAGACTGGGATGTCTAAGAGCCTAGCAACAGAGCTTGGCAAAGGCCTATGACAAAAGGCATCACATGTTGAGTGCACATAGGAACAAGAGGGCCACAAAGAGGTCTCTATAACAAAGTCACTCCTGTGTTAGAGCAGAGGTTTTATTAATCCATTCATAAAGGCAAAGCTCATATTAATCCATATATGAGGGTAGAGGGATTAAGTTTCTAACACATGAATTTGAGGACATATTTAAACCATAGCAGAGTAGAAGCAAATTCTAGGATTCCAGAGCCTAGGTCTTGGCAGGTTTCATAACATTCGCTTCTGCTCTCATTGGATGCAACCACCAGGTGAAAAGCTCAGAATGATGTACTGAATTATGAAAGAACATTCACAAACAGAGATCCAGCAACCCCTAGTGATTTCAAGAACACCAGGAAACATGCCAGATATGTGAGGAAAACCATCTGAAATCTTTTAGTCTCAGTTAAGTCATATAAGCCAACACTATATAGATCAAAGACAAGACTCTCTACCAAACCCTGCCCAGAATCATGAATACATTTTTTTTATTCTTTAAACCACTAAGTTTTAGAATTATATATTATAAAAATGTGCTCTTATGATTTGAATGTTGTGTCTCCACTGAAATTCACACTGTAATTTGATCCCCAGTGTTGTATTTTTGGGAGGTAGGGCTCAGTGGCAAATGCTTGAGACACAGGGTGGATACCCCAGGAATAGATTAATACTGTCTCCCAGCAGGAAGTGAGAGCAAAGAGTGAGTTCTCACTCCATTAGCTTTTGTAAGAGTGTATTATAAAATAAGACTGGCTGCTCACATCTCTTGCTCTTTGTGTGCTACTTCTTTCAATGATGGTATGACATAGCACCAAAAGCTGGCTTGATGCCAACCTCATGCTCTTGGACTTTCCATCCACCATAATCGTTAGCCAAATAAATCTCCTTTATTTATAAATCACCCGGTTTCAGGTATTCTGTCCTCGTAACAAAAAAATAGACTATGGCATCTGCTTAGACAGTAGAGATGGAAACGTGCAGAACATAATCAGTAAATTCAGTCAGTTCTTCTTTAGTATGTTCTTTGTGTATTTTTTGTTGTTGTTATTTTCAACCTCTTTTCCAGTAACTTTAATTTTAAAATATCAAGTGGGAGAGGTCGGTAGGTAACACAGTGAGTAAGGTGCTGGACTCCCTCAAGGCCGACCATGGTTCGAGTCTTGGACCTGGTGACTTGCTTTCTCACTTTCCCTTTCTCTCTCTCTCTCTCTGTCTTTTTGTGGTCAAATTAAAAACAATATAACAAATGAGATAAAATAAATAATTTTTTTTTTTTGGAGAGATTTTCACTGTAGGGTGTGTGCGCTCGCCAGACAGACAGAGAGAGACATAGAGACAGAAAGTGAGAAATCACCCCCCAGGGGGGATGGTCACGCTGCAATTCCTTCTCCTCCATTCTCCTCTCGGGATCTTGGGCACGCACGCACACGTGCCCGGCGTGAGTTTTAAGCCACCGGGTCCGGGACACGAACCGCGGTCGACTACGTGGGAGTCCAGCGACATAGCCATTACGCTAACTGCTGGTTCCCTAAAATAAATAATTTTTAAAATTCAGGTTGTTGGAAAAGTCATAACATATTTTTCTATGCAAAAATGCATCACGACTTTTTTGGACAACCCAATAGTATAACTGAATAGTAGCTTTCAAAGTAGCAATGAAGTAATGATCATAGGTTAATGCCAACACATTTTGTATACAAAGAGACAAAAATTATTTTATCTTCGCTCATATAGGCCATTTAAGTATAGGACTATGGTTATATACTTATATAGGATAGCTTAATGCAAACTATCATGGTTATACCAACATTAAAACACATACACACACACATGCCAAAGATAACTTAGGATCATTTTCTTATATCCAGAGCGTTTCATTTAGAAGTCATTTAGATCATTTAGTCAGTTTTCTAAAGGTTGTTGTCTATGATAAGTACATCTCTTTTCCCTATTTATCCAAATAACACAGTGTCTACAATAAACAACTATCCTGGGAAGTTTGTCTTTATTGTTTTTAAAAAGTTGGCTCAGAGCCAGCAGGTAGCATGATGGTTAAGGCACTGGATTCCCACATAGCTGACCATGCTTTGAGTTCCAGACCGGTTGACTTGAAAATCATGTTTGTGAGCATGAGTACCCAAGAACCCTAGGAGGTAAATGGAGGAGGAGGGATTGCAGCCTGGCCATCTCCCTAGGGGGTGTTTCTCACTGTCCTTGTCACTGTGTCTGTGTGTCTCTCTTTGGTGAGCACATACACCCTATGGCAAAAACCTAAAAACAAAAACAAAAACAAACAACAAAAAACAAAACTGGATCTGAGACATAAAGGTGAATTATAATACAAAATATCCAAATAAATGCCTCAGCAAGCAATTACATAATCAAAACTGCCAACGTGACATGCAGGTAGTGCAGACCGGAATTCCGGGCCATGCTGCTGATAGAAACTCTTATGTGAATGGTGCCCTCTGAAAGTGTGCACCATATCATCATATCCAGCAATGCTGCATAGAGAGCCTAATACAGGCAATGTGATTTTGCCTGAAAATCTGGCATTCACATAGGAGCTAAACTATGAATGATCAACAATGGCACATAAACATCAATGTAATGGTGTACATGGACTCTGAGTGAGAATAGAATAGAAAAAAAGATCTTGAGCTTGAGTGGAGGATAAGAATACTAAAGAGTGTAAAATGCACATAAGTAAAATCATCACACACACAGAGGATGCAGCTTACCTGACATGCTGATGGATGAGTGTGGTTGAGATCCCAATGGGAAGACACTATGTCAACAGACTTTTGGGCCATGTTGAGTAAATTCATCCAGCCTTGGAAAAGTGATAAGTGAAATGGTGCATTTTCTGAATAGTTAAGGCCTTCAGGAATATTTTCCACCAGGGCAATTCTTAGAAAAGATTTTGAGAAACAAACAAACAAAATCTAGTCAAATTTGAAGGCACAGTTCTTAATACATGCAAAGACATCTAAAAAATACTCATTATTCTTTCTCATAATTTACATTTTTCCACCAAAGGTGTCTTCTATCTCCCCTGTGCTAATCTTTTATGTTCTGAGAATTGACTCTGCTTTTTCATATTAGCCCTCATGTTGCAGAAATTCATGGTGTATGTCCCTAGTGTCTAGGTTGAAAGAAACATTCAGAGCATCCTTCACAAGCATCTTCCTCTAGTAATATATTCCTTCTTTTTTCTCTGCAGTAAAGCAGAGAAAGATACTACCTCTGCAAGTTGAGACCATAAATAAAGTTTTGTGTATCTCCAGTTCCTAGTACAATGCTGAGGATGTATTGGAACTCAGTAAGTGCAATTTTTTTTTTGGAGAAGTTTTTCTTGCTTATAGGGCACATGCGCTCAGTAGAAAGAAAGAGAGAGAGACAGAGAGACAGAGAGACAGAAATTGAGAAATCACCCCCCAGGGGGAATGGCCATGCCACAATCCCTTCTCCTCCATTCTCCTCTTGGGACCTTGGGCACACATGCACATACACCTGGCATGAGTTTAAGCCATAGGTCCGGGACTCGAACTGTAGTCGACTAAATGGGAGTCCAGCAACATAGTCATTATGCCAACTGCTGGTTCCCAAATATTACTGTCTAATACCTCTACTGATACTTCACAGCCTAAGATGTAAAGTGATACTGAAAACAAAGTTATAAAGCCCTGCTGTACTTAAAAGTTAGAAATAAGGGATGTATAAAATGACCATGATAATTAAGCCCTAAATAAAGTACAATCAGTAATATCTTAATAATTAATTAATTAAAAATATTTTCTTATATGTTACCAGCATATCCACTGTGACTGGCTCTCCTTCATATTCTATGTAAGGCTGTATTTTTTTTTTCCACTCCTGAATGGAGTGACACATAACTTCTTAATGAAGGAATATTTTTTCCCAGTTTAATACATGTATAGTTTCCTGTAATTCTTGATTTTAAACACTAAACTTTATGAAGGCACCTGTTATGTGAACAGATGGAGAAAGATATTCTAGGAAGAAGTGTGTCTAAGTATTTGTGAGTGGATGAGTCACGGGCATTGTGAGATAGGAGAGTTATGGCAGGAATGTGTGACAATAGAGAAAACTAGGAGGGTCTGTAGGGATAAAATGTAGAAGTTAAGAATCAGGAACAAAAGTTTGGATTCCATTTGTATGCATTTGGGAACAGCCAAGTGAGTTTTAAGCAGTTAATTCTAACAGCACACTTGTACACTGTTTGAATGCAGAAAGTAGTAACTAGCTGACAAGTTAGTAGAGTGGAGGCTGTTGTAATAGTTCAGAAAAGAAAAACAGGAAATTTAATTTAGGTCAAGGAAATAAAAAGAAGCATGCAATGGACATATTAAGAGCCAAATGTTAGAGTTTAGTGTTTAGGGGCCAGTGGGTGGCGTGGTGGTTTGGGCGTTGGACTTTCACATGGCTGACTGTGGTTCCAGTCCTGGACCCAGCTACTTGAACTCACACCAGGTGTGTGTCCATGCATGCCCTAAATACACAGAGGAGAATAGAGACAGGACTGTGGCATGGCCATCCCCCTAAGGGGGTGTTTTCTCGCTTTTTCGCTATGTCTCCAGTGAGTGCCGAAATAGCAAAAAAAACTCTCTTTAAAAAAAAAAAAAAAGAAGTTTTAGTGTTTAAAAGGTATGAGAGCAGGTGAAGGAGAAACCAATAGTCAGTGAGGACTCAGATCCTCTTGCAGAGCCACCATTTCATTTTTCTTAACTGGGCTCTGTAACAGTCTCCTTCATGGGTTCTTGCCCTTCTCCAAGCCATTTTGTACACAACGGTCAGATTAACCTTTCAAAAAACTAATTCCACTTTGTCTACTCCCTAATTAAACTTCCGATGAACTTCTCTATTCTTCTTATGATGCCGCTGCCCACCCAACCTGCCCCAATATCATTGATGAGTGTTTACCAGTCTGGCCTGCTTCTCTGCAGCTTCATTGAACTCAAATGCCTTTGAATTTTACACCATAGCTACAATTGACATCTTTTCCTTCTTCCCTGTTATTTTCTATGGACTTTAGCATTTCATTTTCATTTTCCCCAATCCAAATTCCTACCCTGGTCTTTCAGCTATATCCCAATAAAACTTGAAATTTCCAACTTACACACTGTTTTTTTTTCTGATAGTCTTCCCCATGGTCTCAGACTAGTCGAAATCCCCTTATTATCAATTTCCACAGTGACTTGTTCGTCTTCCTTCATCATATTCATTACTCTTAAAATTACTTGTTTGACTTTACTTGATAGAATATAAGATGTGTGGGGACTGGCAGATAGCATAATGGTTATGTTGCTGGACTCTCACGTGGTCGACCAAACTTTGAGTCCTGGACCCAGTGATTTAAAACTCATGCCGGATGCATGTGTGTGCATGCCCAAAGTCCTAAGAGG
The DNA here is from genome assembly GCF_000334495.1 of Tupaia belangeri chinensis. Lineage (NCBI taxonomy): Eukaryota > Metazoa > Chordata > Mammalia > Scandentia > Tupaiidae > Tupaia > Tupaia belangeri. The sequence goes on from NW_006160045.1 coordinate 1,974,460, forward strand.
AGATGAAGGAGAAGGGATTGCGGCATGACCATCCCTCCTGGTGGGGGTGGGAGCGGTTTCTCTCTCTCTCTGTCTCTCTGGTGAGCGCACATGCCCTAGAGCAAAAATCTCTCTTAAAACAAAAGAAAAAGAATGTAGGATATGTGAAAACAGGAAATAGAAGAAAGTTCCTCCACTGGGCCAGGATTGTATCACTGGTGTCTAATATATTACACAGTAAGTGGGCAAAAGAACATCTGCTTGGTTTCATTAAAATCTGGATAACTAGAAAGATGGGGGTGGCGTCCCTTAAAATTGACAAAGAACCATGTAGAGGGATGAAAAATGAAGACTGGGAAAGACTGTCAAAGAAGAAAAGATAAAGTGAAAACTGGCCCAAAGCCTAATGAGGTAAAAATGCCTATACTTTCCTGGTTTGGAGGGTGTGAAACAGATGAGATTCAGAAGGGACCATTAGAAAGAAAGGAAGAGAAGAGTGGCCCAGGAGAAAGTGTTGTTCATGAAGCCATGATGAGAGAGTATTAAAAAAAAATGAAAGTATTACTATATCTATTCAATAATACAGTACAGCTACTGCTAACATTTCTCAGTCTTCATCACTACTTTGAAATCAAGGTAATGATCAGATCTTGTTATTTCATGAATATGTAGTGCAGGATATGCATTGCCATATCATAAGATTGTCTTTAGTATTTCTTTTTTTAAAAAAAATAATTATTTTATTAAACTTTATGTATTTATTTATTTTAAATTTACAGGATATGCATTGCCATATCATAAGATTGTATTTAGTATTTCTTTTTTAAAAAAATAATTATTTTATTAAACTTTATGTATTTATTTATTTTAAATTGATTGTGGTGGGGGGACAAGGAGAGAGAGAGAGAGAGAAAGTGAGAAAGTAAGCCACCAGGTCCGGGACTCAAACCACAGTTGGCTATGTGGGAGTCTAGTGCCCTTAACCACCACACAGCTGCCAGGCCCTGTCTTTAGTATTTCAACAACTTCATTCTAACATTATTGGTTTCCTTTGTAATCTTTTGTATTTTAAAAATACATTTTGTACAGTTAAAACTATTATTCAGAGAAGGACTCACAGGCTTCATTAGATTATCAAAGAGCTTCATGCATAAAAGGAGTTAACAAGTTTTATCAGGTGGATAGTGCAACATCTGTTCCATTTTCCTCTAGTTCACTTCATTCTTACAAGATTTTTGTTTCCTTAGTGATTGAAGCCTTGGAAGTAGGTAAAATTACCAAGACAGATTTTCAAAACAAGACAATTGGGTCAAAGACAAATATGTGAAAAGTCTAATCACTTCTGGTTGGTAAAGAAAGTGGGACAAGCAAAGAAAAAAATTAAGTATTGGAGAGATTGGAAGAGGAAATTCCCTGTAGGCCAAAGAATATGAAATCCATTATTACTCTTTTTGTTTTGTTTTTTTCCTGCCTTAGGGAATGTGTGCTCACCAGAGAGACAGAGAAAGGGAAAGTAAGAAAATACTCTCCTGGGGCTGGCCATGACACAATCCCATCTCCTCCATTCTTCTTTAGGGATTTTGGGAACACAAGCACAGGTGCTTGGCTGATTTTCCCACTGCTGGGTCCAGTTTTAACTATGCAGTCAGGCACGTGGGATCTAGCCATATGCTGACTCCTTGCTGGGTTTATACTAAATACCAAGATAGATAATAAATTTATAGTAAAAATGAAAATAGAGACAATGCCCCAAAACTGGGACCACACTTCTGTTTAGGTAATGAATTCTGAGGAAAGGCATCAGAATAACGAGCCTGCTTCCCTCCTCATGTCCCCATCTCTCACCTCACCTGGAGCTCTCAACTGTCCCTTCTGCGACATGTGGTTTGTTTCTTATCTTTGCTAGAAAAGGTCTCTAGAAATTATCTTTGAAATGACTTATTTCTGTGACCTATCATTTAATTTCCTTTAACAGTGAACAGCTGGCTGCTCTCCGGGGCCTGATCTAATTAGCATATGTACAGAATTCATCTAGGTGCCTCACAACCCTTGCTACACACTTTATTTCTCAAGAACAGAAAGTAAGAAGTAGGCAGATCACATTAAAATTCACCTTTGGGCAAATCCCCAGAATGCCTGTCTACCATCTCTCAGAGAACTCTGACACCAAATAACAAGGTGAAAAGCAGGATATACAGGAACACAATACAGCAAAAAACTTCTGATGCTTTTTTTTTTTTTTTTTTTTAGTGATACTTTAAGATAAACTACAAATGATTTGAACCTGTGAGTCAAGGGAGATATGGTAGAATAAATATGATAAAAAGCGTATTACATTGTTAAAGGATTTTAAGATAGAACTCTCTCTTTGACAAGAATATGCATTTTACAAGCAATGTAATCATCATAACTTCTTTTGAAGTTTATTAATTTCTTCCACAGGTGAGTGAGAGAGCGAGAGTGAACAAGTGAGCACACCTCCCAGCAGGGTTCTGATACCACAATAGATTCTCCACTTCAACCAGTCCCAGATCAAGGGCACAACATGTCCCGCATATTCTGGGAGGTCTCTGGATGTGATGTGGGAACCTTCCTGTGTTTCTCTGCCTCTTAGCACACTGTATGTTTCACCTGCATCATTGTTTGGCCCCACAAAATTTCTTTTTCATTCCAGAAATAATATTGAACTTTCTCAAAGAAATAGTTCTAGGGACCAGCAGTTAACATAATGGCTATGTTGCTGGACTCCCATGTAGTCGACCTCAGTTCACGTCCCGGACCCGGTGGCTTAAAACTCACGCCGAGCGCATGTGCGTGCGTGCCCAAGATCCCAAGAGGAGAATGGAGGAGAAGGGATTGTGGTGTGGCCATCCCCCCTAGAGGGTGATTTCTCGCTTTCTGTCTCTCTGTCTCTGTCTGTCTGGCGAGCGCACGCACCCTATAGCAAAAACCTCTTCAAAAAAAAGAAAAAAAAAGAAATATTTCTAGTTTACTTCTAATGAGCTACCCAATCGAAAAAGCACTTGCTCATCTATATTCACTGTAGCCTTATTCATGATTGCTAAGACATGGAATCAACCCAAATGTCCACACACGGAAGAATAGATTGAAAAAGTGGCACATGGAATACTACTCAGCCATAAAAAACAAGGCCCTGGAATTTGATAGAAAGTGGACGAATATGGAAGATGTGTTGCTGAGTGAAGCAAGTCAGGCTATGAAAGAGAGACACTGTATGTCTCCCCTTAACATATACCGACTGCCAGCACTCTATGGCAGAAACTGAAAGACTAGAGGACATATAAGCATTAAAAATCGTTATGGACACTAGAGCCAAAGTGGAAAGAATCAGGGAGAGAAGAGCATAGGAAAGGAAATTTGGAGAAAAAATGGAGAGTTAAGGCATTTGTGGGACGTGGATATGGTTTACTATTTGTTGATGAGGACGTGCATATGTTCTCAAAAAGAAAAAAAGAAAAGTATATTGTATGTAAATACTGTATTTGTTATCTTGTCTGGTCTAATTTACATTAAAAGTAATAGTGTGAAAAGATAATAAAAATTAATTAATTAATTAAAAAAAGAGGAAAAAATGAACTACCAAAACCATACCAAACCAAAACGCACCAAAATCCATGCATTTGCTAGCTTTAAAAGGTAGTGTTTACCTGTGTGTGTGTGTGTGTATGTGTGTGTGTGTCCATCTGTTGTTTGGTAGCTACAAGAATCATTATAAAATATTACATGTTTGCACTTGATTTTGGTTTACTGTAGAGAAACATTTAAAAGGTTGATCTAGAATAGTGTAGATAAAACATCGTTTTGTACTGTGTGACCTTCAACAAATTACTAACTTCCTTACATTTGTTTCCATTTCTAGAAAGGAAAAAGGTTATTATAAAGATTACAAGAGAGAATCTGTGAAATGCTCTGCTTGGTACCTGTTTCATAGTGAGCATTAGATAAAAGACATGGATTATTTTTAAAAGTGACTTACAGTCTGAAAATTTATAATTTAAAAAAGTTTTTACAAATTTTCTAACTGATATAGCATGATAATTGAAAAGATTGTGCATATACTGGCTACAAGAAGTCTTTTATTTTTCTCCACTTTATTTATTTATTTATTTATTACATTTAAAAAGAAAGACAATTAGTTTTATAAACTGGAACCTACGTGACATTTTCAAAGTGACTGTGAGTTTCCTTTACATTTAAAAAAAAAAGACAGTTTTATAAACTGGAACCTACATGACATTTTCAAAGTGACTGTGAGTTTCCTTTCATTGTCTAATACAATGAGCTAGTTATCAGGACTTGATCTATAGAGGTGCTTGGCAGTCAGTTCATTGACTTTCATTGCTTTCATTCATTTCCATCCCGATTCTCTGATGGCATTAATCAACCAAGCTGAACAAATGGCCTCAGACTATCAATACAATGAGATTTGCACTCAGAGTGAAGTGATCAGGTTTCATACCCTCATTGTGGTAATTTGGCTGTAATGAGAGCCCAAGGATTGCCAAGGCAATCCTCCAGCTACAGAGAATGCTACAATGCAGAGCCTTTTAACTCAGATTTATCTTCCTTCATGTGTGTTTGTTGACACTAGATTTCATCTTAATCTTATCTTAGAGGGTTTTCTGCAAGCACACGTGGAGTCCATGAAGGGAACAAATAGAGTGATATGGGAGAGTAGAGGCTGCTACCCTGCAGGGAAAGTCAGCTTGGACTCAGATCTTGATCTTGTCCTGAGAAGGGTAGGTTTGAGTAGCAGCTCTCCCATGTCCTGCTCCTCACTCTACACTCCACCCTGTCAATCCATGTTGACCAGGAAATCCGCAGTGATAAGAAGCCACACTTTTCCTTGGCTTGACATTTTCAAAGCAGTAACTGAGAAAGAAAGGAACAATCAGAAGAGAATGAAGCCCAAAGAGGCTGAAAACAAAGAAGAAAAAGAGGTAGAACATAATGCACAAAACTGTTTTCAATGAGCATTTTGAGTGCTTTTGGTGTGTCATTTACTATGCTATACAGATTTACTAATTATGTTAATATTTACAATATAGTACAATAATTCTCAGAAGCAGTTCTGTTATCATTCCCATTTTATAGATAAGGAAACTGAGACATGGGTGTTTAAATAACCTGCACAAGAGCACATGACTAGTGAGTAATGGAGTCCAGATTTCAACCTAGCAATGTGACTACAGTATCTCCACCTAATCACTTTGCTCCATTGCTTCTACCTATTTTTAAAGCAAAATATCCAGGCAGAAATATAATATTCTGTTTTGCTTTGTTTGTTTGTTTGTTTGAAAGTCTTTAATAGATCTTCAATGAATTAAGTCATGAACATCCTGGGGCATGATGTCCATGACAGTGAATTCTAGATTCACTAGCCCAGTCACTTTCCATTAAGATTTATTTTCTCACTGCCAGTTTGCTTTATTGTTTTCTCTTATAACAGACACAGTCATCACTACTTCAACTGTATTCTTTGAATGAAAATCCAGGATATAACATGTCCAGTGATTTGGAATCATTTATTTATCCCCCATTCAGTTGATATCTATGAAGAGCCAAATCCTCGATAAACTCTGCTCTAAGTGCTGAAAGTCATACCAGGCAAAGCATCTGCTTTCCTGGGGCTTATGTTCCACAGAGGAGAGGACAGGCAATATATAAGTAAACATGAGGAAGACAAAGGGCATGGGGAACAAGTAGGACAAAGTAAGCAAAATTATGAGGAGACCTCCTTCTTCAGTCTAGTAGCCAGGGATGACCTCTTTGAGGTTGTACCATAGAGTGGAGATGCAAAGAATATGGAGACAGTGTTCAGAGAAGAAGGGACCAACAACAATTGAGAAAGAATCAAGATAGGAATGAGATTAGAATCTCAGAAAGACACCAGGGAGGCCAGAGTGGTGTGATCTAAAGAGTGACATAGAAAGAGCTGGGAGAAGAGGTGAAGAGTTGTCTAAAAGTCCAATCATAGGGTTGGTGAATATAGTGAGGGGCTGGGAGTTATGCTGAATGTGATGGGAGGACACAATATGTATTGAGCGGGTAGGTGGAGTAGATATGATTTGATGAACTCTTTTCAAGGATTGTTCCTGACTTTGTAGGAGGATGAGAGTCAAACAAGAGGTCAATGCAGTAAGTAGCCTAGGGCAGAAGTGAAAGATGACACTGAGGGATGGAGATGGAGACAAGAGGGGACATGGAGACATGGAGTATACTTGGAAGGTAAGGCAGATTAGGAATCTGGCCCTATTGGGAAAAATTCTTCTGCCCCATTTTTGATGACATCTTCCAGGTTCAAGGGTGTTCTAGTGGCATGAGATAGTCTTGCCTTTCTTCAGACCTTTACTCATACTGTTCCAGGAGGAAACATGAATTATATGATTCCAAGATTGAGAAAGAACATTCATCTTGGTTCCTGACTTCCTCCTCATGGGAGAGCATGTCTTACTGATGCCACATGTCTTACTTGGATAAGCCCCTTCAGACCGGTTGTCCCTAGTTCAGTCCTGGCTTTAACTAGGTTATAAACCTGCCTAAATCTGGGACTCAGATAGGAAGGCCATCTGATTACCCATTAAGCTACATCTTCCAATTTAGACTTTATCAATAATTTTGCCTCCATCTTCTCCTCCTGGTCAGAATAGTCAATTCATTCGGGCAAAAGGATCTATCAAAGGGTAGCCAAATATTTACCTAAGCCAACCAAACATAAGCTACTTTGACATAGGGGTTATTTTGAGTTGAAGATAATTGAGAAGAAGCAGTTAACAGAAAAACACTGTCTTCCCCCTCATTGCCTAAAAATAGGTTATATGCTTACAAATGTGTTCTCCCTTCTTTATTGTGAAAGAAAAAGGTTGGTTCCCAGAAATAACTTTAGACTCTTATCAGCTTTATCAGAAAAAAACACATAATAAACATTACTAACTAGCATTCATCTACCACTTATATCCTTTTCCTTTTCCTTGTACATCTTATACATCTCTAAAAATTTATGGTTCTTTGTTGAAGAAGATAGAACAGCTGATATTTTAAGCCACCTTTCTGAGAGTTACTCTTTCC
>NW_006160045.1:1981558-1982729 GCF_000334495.1 Tupaia belangeri chinensis
TATATCTCCCAGGTATATATAAAATATCTATGTTAGTAAGCTTCTATTTGCTTTCTCTTGTTAATTTTTTGTTGTGTGGTTAGGGTATGCAGGGGTGTGGGGAGGGTACCAGCCCAAACTTATAAGGGTAGAGAGAAAATTATATTTTCCTCCCACATACTATTTATTGAACCTCATCAGAGAATCTAAAAGTAGAATCTAAAAATGTTTTTTAATAATAGAGAGTAAATGTGTGCATAGGAGGGAGGGGGAGAGAGAAAGAAGAGAGAGAGAGACACCCTCAACAGGGCTTATCACATCACAGTTTCCTTTCTCCAGACCTCCAGTTCCTCACATTTTGGTTACCTTCATGTGGACCCAGCATGTTTTCAGGCTGACCTAGAGACCCTAATCCAATTGGTCATGTGGCTTCCAGCACTGCAGTCCAGTACACTATGGACTGTACCACCTAGGCTGGGCTAGGATACAGAGATATGAAACTTCTCTGGATGCTTTGATGGAATAAGAGGCCACAGATCAGAATCTAGGATGAACAGTCACAATGAACATTACTGGTTGAAGAAAATGATAAGGATGACACTTGTCTCATTGATACCCTTAACACATTGATTCATTAACCCAAAAATCTGATTTGACGTTAAGGTTATGGCTAGGGTGACAAATACATGCTGCCTCTTCCCTCTCCCATGCCCCACACAGGCACTGACTATCAGTCATGATATCTGAGGTCAGAACAGGCTACCCCCAAATACGGTACTTTGGCATATTAAATATTTTAAGCTGGAAGAATTTGAGAAATGACACTAAGGACTCTGAGTTTCCTCTATAGCAGGTCATAAGACTCTCACAAGACCCTCATGTGAAAGGTGCCCATGTATACCTAAAGGAAAGAAGCAGCCTTATCTTTGAAAATGGAGGGAGCCTAGAGGAATTTGAAAGCACAGGCCTTACTAACTTCTCCCCAATTCCCTACTCTCACCCCATACCAAGCATAAAAACATTCAGATTTAACAGTTTCTTCAGGTCTTCATTTCCTTACGAAGGCTTCCTATGTCACATAAAACTGTGTTAAAAAATTACTTTTCATCTGTTAATCTGTCTATTGTTCTGGGGGTCCAAGAAGAGAACTTATATAGAAAGGTAAAAAGAAAAGATAGTTTTCCTTCCCTAC
>NW_006160045.1:1982837-2003636 GCF_000334495.1 Tupaia belangeri chinensis
CCTACACATCTTTTCCTGAGTCTAGTCGTAGCCTTAAAATCTCCTACTAACAACCAGGGTTGTTCACAGGATGAAATCAAAGTTACAAGTTTGTTGGAGGTACATTCTCTGTTTCCCTAAGAAACCAGATCTGAAAAGAAACCTCAGAGGAACACAGCAGCTTCTTACTTAGGCAAGTTGTATATAATGACATTACCTCAGAATAAAAAAAAAACGATTTTTGAATAGTGGGAAATGTGTCACGTAAGCAGTCCAACTGGGAGTGCAGCAACTGTCAATCACAGGCTGTCACCTGGTGCTGTCCAGTGGGCTTCTTCCCTACCAACTGTCCCCATGCAGCCCAGAAGACAATTTTGGCTGCTGCATTTCAAGCCCACCAAGAGCAATCTGCATATCAGGCAGAACGTGTGCCACTTCCAGAGGATTAAAATAGTTTTTCTAAATGTGTCTTTTCACAGTCCGAATATGGCTTAAGTTTCTTCAGAGTTTGCATACTAAAGGGGAGGAGATAATTATGTAATGATTGAATCTTGTTGGATGATCAAAGAAATTCTACAAGTTGATTCACTTTCTGATCCCAAAAGGTAGCACATAAGCCTATGTTGAAGTACTTTCCTTATGCAATAAATTAGTTCCTGCCAACCTCCTACATAGAATTTTAATTATTAAATCTAATTTGGGGTATACTGTCAAAGTTTTAAAGTCCAGTATTATTTTATTTTATTGTTTTCCTAATAAACATTGAGGAAAAACTTTAAGTAGCTTCAGTAAAAAACAAATTTCTTTATTGAATGTTTCTATAAAACAAATCTTGTTTTGTTTGATAATGAAACCAACTGTGATTTAATCTCTTAATCTATTTTTTTCAGATGCAGGGAAATGCCTTTATATTTTTAAGAAGCATGCCATGCATAGGTTAAGAAAATTCAGATACTGTCATAGAGGTGATCTTCAGTGTAAAGACTCCCACCCATTCCTGACTGCCCTACCTCAGGGTAGACTTCCCATTCCAGTTGCTATTTTCTACATCTGAGGCATTTTTTTGTAAACACATTCATTAGCTAATCGAGTTTCTGTTTGGAAATTACCTGCATACACAGTCAATAACTTATCTACTTTCCATGTTTGATCTTTGAAAGCCTGCAGGGTAATTTATTAAAATAGGTATTGCCTTCATTTGGAGGAAGACAGGATCTTAGGAGAGGTTTAGTCCAGGGGCAAAAACAGGCTGCCCACAAACCACTTCCCTTCCCAAACCACTTCCTTTGCCAAATACTGAGCTATTGGAGAGATGACAATGGGTGTCCTTGATAGAAGACAAAGGAGTGACTTTGAGAAGAACCAAGATAGAGAGAGAGAGAGAGAGAGAGAGAGAGAGAGAGAGAGAGCCCATGCCTGGAGGGGTGGGGGGGAGTCCATATATTTTACAAACTGCATCTACCACCTGCCGCAGTCCTGTCCAAAAAAAAAAAAAAAAGGCAAACTTTCAGGAGTCAGAAGTTGTGTGTTACACCCAAAGAGGATGGATCCAAGGTCCTGGCGCTCCAGCTTGGCCAGTCCCAAGAACTGTAGGGACACAAGGCTATGCTGGTAGGTTCTAGTAGAAATGAGCTTGGGCCTCTCAATGATTGCTGCTGCAAAAGACTGCAGGATGCTGTACCACTTTGGACAGTAAGTTCTGGGTCTGAAACCCTGTCAGTCATCAGCTTGCAGATAAGTAAGGATTTGCTAAGTGACTTAAGCTGATTTAAAGTCAATGAATGGTATTTCTTTTAAATCTGAGTTTTGGGGCTGATATTCATACCTATCACATAAATGTGGTACTTGGTCTTCTTATGACAGATGAGAAATACTGTGATCTTGAACCTCCACTCCTATGCTCCAGCCCACAAAGCATGTGATAGGGGAGAGGGATTCTTATAGTTCATACTGATATGGAGAGACCCTGAATTCACGAATAACTCAGGGCTGATAGCTGCCTGAGGTTTCTGTACTCCAGCAAACTTACTGCCCCTCCCTGGAGCTACTGAGTAACCTGAAACCTTGAAGAGGTTAGATTTCCTGCTTCTCTGCAGGTTCTGAGCCCCTTCCCCATTCCTAAAACTCTGAGACATCCCCTCCCCATTTCCCCCCATAAAAGACCATATCCAACACCCCCTACTCCCATGTCTGACCAGGGTCAGAGATTCAGAGTGTTAATTCCTTGGTGCCTGCCAGTGAAATAAAGTGTTCTCCTGTCTCTCTTGAGTGCTGTTTCAGTTCCTCAGCATCTGTTTTTCTGCAACAATACAGAACATCGTTTGGCTACAACTGGCTCATTTTAGCAGGGATCTTAGGCCAAGCTGTGAATCTGTTCTAGAAACAAGAAATGGTAGTCTTGAAACAGTGTTATTTTCTAACATAACCTGTGCCAGTCTGCCTTCACAGAAAAGCATTTGCTCCTTCCTAAGACAAAGGAAATACAAAATTGAAATTTATAATTTTTTACAAAAATAACTCACCCACCATACAACAAACAGAAAACCTTCCTCATATTATTAAGGAATATTATACTGGTAAAGGGAATATAAATTTGTTAATATACACTTAAGTGTATATACACAAACCTTTTTTTTTTTTTGGTAGAGACTGAAAATAAAACATTCAAATAAAGCTCAAACTCTTACTACAACATTTATACACCCACTTTCTTGCCAAGAGGTAGCATTTTCCATTAATTTTTGATGGAGAAATAACATTAAGTTTCCCAGAGGAAGAATCAAGGAATTAAAAGATGTGTGTCTTGGGTTAAGCTGCCATTTGCTCTTGCCTCATTATCACTTTGTAAGGCAAAGTTTCACTCAACAGCTTATTCCTTGCTGGTGAGAGATTTAAAATGTCACTGGAAAGAAGACTTCTGGGTGTTAACTGAGCCAGTGGTCTGGACAGAGAATATGAAGTCAGAAGCTCCCATGCTTTAACTATTCGAGCAGCATGCAGTGCTATGTGGAGCTGAGCAGGGTTCCAATGTGTCATGGATCTGTACTGATCCAAAGGACCTAGTGGGAATGCACAGTGGCAGCACGATGCTCTGTAGTGCTAGAGCCAAATAGTTCACAGATCAACCTGTACATGCCAAGCACATGTGTGCCCATAGTCCTGGCTGGCTGGGAAAGGCTGGCAGAGGGATCATGGTGTAAGACCCTATGAGAATGTTCTTCTTTTTGTTTCTCTGTCTCTCTGTCTTTCTGGAGAGCGCACACACCCTATAGCAATGGGCATATGATTTTGGGAGACAGAGACAGAGAGAGGGAAAATGAAAAATCACCCCTCAAAGGGGATGGCCACTCCACAATCCCTTCTCCTTCATTCTCCTCTTACAATTTTGGCCATGCACACACATGATCCAGTGTGGTTCCCAAGCCAGCAGTTCTGGGACTCAACCCTGTAGACAGCCATGTGGGATTCAGTCACCTTAACCACCATGCCAATGGCTGACCTGCAGGTCTTTCTCTCTCTCTCTCTCAAGAAAAGAAGAAATGGGGAAGGAGAAAAAACAGGTATGACTGCTTACCTTAGAAGAAAGTAAAATTAGAGACCAGACATCACCACAAACTTTAGAACTATTCCCAGAAAAATACACAAAAATAGATAGCCATATATTTAAAAATAATAAAACAGTGACAATGATGATGCTAGCAATAGCTGCCATTTACTGAGCATGCCCATGTGCTGTGTATTTTGCAGACATGATCACACTACCTTATGCTACAGGTATTAGCTTTCACATGTTCAACATGAAGACAGTGAGGTTTGGGCAATAGTGTAACACAACTTTGTAGCACAAATAGTTTTCAAATCTTGTCCTTTCTGGCACTAGCATCTACCCTCTCTGCATGTGGATCTGGAAGTTTCCCTGGTTTTTGTATAGACTCTGTTAAGACAACAGTGCAAAATGAGCACTCTTGGCAAGGATAGCAGAGTGAACACTAACACTGATAACCACTTGTGAGCCAGACTTCTCCTTTGCTGTCCTTTGGCTATTTAATTAAAGATATGCTTTTTGCCATTACCAATTGTCTATACTCCATTAACACATTGACAAAGCTTTAGTCCTGAAAGGACCACATTAATTAGCCAAATTTAACTTAAATTTTTTTTCCAATAGCTGTTACCGGTCCTTAAAAAAGAGTGCTTAATGCTCCAAAGGGTATAATTTCTCTACTTGATGTTTCAATGGATTTTGACATACTTTAAAACTTACAAATTCTATTATACAATATGATAGTTATTAGGTACCATAGGCACAGAAAAATTAACATCCAAGTGCTTTCTATGAAGTTTCTTATAAATATGTAAATATTTTAAATAATGAGCCATAAACCTTTCATTCGTATTCACATTATAATTAACTTTTTAATTTAAGTAGCACCCCAGAAGCTATAAATTTGGCCTCCTGATTCACTTCCAATCACCTTCTAATTTATATTTGCTCTCATTACAACAAGTCTATGAAAAACTTCAATCTGGCAATTCTCTAATCTTGAGAGTTTAAAAATTCATAAGATATAATTAGAATCTGTGTGGGAGACATTAGAGTTTAGTAAAGAAATGCTGAAGTAGGAGTCACAGGAACTGGATTCTAGGCCAGAGCCTGTCTCCAACACAAATGATTCTTTGAAAATCTTACTCACCTGTTAAATGATGAGGGCACAAAGTTCCCTTCAAAAATTACGATTAGAAATAATAATAATTATTACTCTTTTTAAGTGTACTTCTTCCGTGAAAGGAGAGAAAGAGAGATAGGGAGAGATAGATCCCCCAAAAGGGTCTTCACTTTACGATCCATCTTCAACCTCAGCCAGCAGGATAACGGGCACATAGGTGTGCACCCAGCAGATTGTGTGTGTGCACCTATAAGGTACAGGGACACCTGAGGGTTTTCCACTGGGTACTATCCAACATTGCAGAGCATATAATTGTCATTGTGCCACCATGGCTAGCCAAGATTATAAATCACATGATTTAAATTCATAAAATTACTTAAACTTATTAAAATGATCATAAATCAAGTTGTATATATAGAGAGGGATGTGGATACATACATGTATGTACATATATAAATATTATAGATTATATCAGAAATAATCTACTCATATGATAAACCAGTTAAATGTGAGCAATATGTTTTCAGTTTAAAATACATCAAACAAGGGGATAAAACTATTACATTCTAAACATTTTAATGGTTTCAAACTACTTACTACTGGGAGACACTTAAGCAATTAATATTTAATTCTAACATACTCTTTAATCTTCTTCTTGTAAGGAAATAACAATAACTGAACCACTCAATTTCAGAAAAATAAAAGAATCTTTTTCATTCTCTCTTGCTTAACCCTGATCACAACCCTCAGGCTTGAATATGCTATGCATTTCCCTTTGTATTTGTATTTTGGGGATTTGGTGGAGTGAATGGGGAGGGAGAAAGGAGGCAGGAAAGAGAAGAGGAGGGGAAGGGAGATTATGGCCTAAGGCAAGAAAACAGAAAAGGAAAGCCATCTATGAGAAATCAAGGAAACAATGGTATTTCCATGAATCCCGATGGCAATACTTATCAAATGAAACCTTGAACTGAAGGAAAGACTATATTGAAAAAGAGGCGACCACAGAGAGCATACAGACTGTTGCTCTGTAACTTAAACTTTATTACAAGAAATACTCTCTCCCCTCCAATTTTTCCCCTTCATAATTCCCTAATTGGAATTCAATGAGTCATTTTTGAACAAGTTTAATGAAGAAAATGGAAATTACCAAGGCTTTTGTAATTGCTCAATATGGATATGTTGAACAAGCTCCTGTCTGAGTGGAATAAATAATTTACTTTTTTTTTTTTAACTCTTAGTGTATGAAAAAATATTTTACCTGGAGAAGGTTAAAAAGAACACCTCATCATAATAAAAGGCAAAATGTACCACATAAAGTTTGAATCAGGATAATAGCCCACTTAGCAGTGTGATCTTTCAGTGTCCACACTTCAATGCCAAGGCTTACTTGGTATCGGATTGATTTTTTTTCCCTAGTAAAAGGTCACCCTCAGCAGGGGTTCTCCACCAAAAATATTCTTCCATGGCTGGGACATAAGTCAGCAGCAGCAATTGTAGTAAGATGTTGTCAAGATTTAGAGATAAAACCACAGGCACCATTCAGCCTGGTCTCAGATTCCCTAAGCATACATGCTGTGAGCAGACAGTCCAGAGTTTTGGCACCTGTCTCCCTCCCTTTCCTTTGTAGGCTGTTGACAGAAATATGTGACTCCTGTCCCTTGGATATCTTCCCAGAGAGACCAATGTGGTTCTTTCTCTTTTTCCTTCCAACATATTTAACGGAAGCAAGTCTTCTTAAACCTATTGGGTAGTAATAGTGCCTTTCAAAACAAAAATGATCACATTGATATGGAGAGACCCTAAATTCATGAATAACTCAAAGCTGAAAGCTGTCTAAGGTTTCTGTCCTCTGGCAAACTTACTGCCCCTCCCCAGAGCTACAGGGTAACCTGAAACCTTAAATAAGTTAGACTTTCTGCTTTTCTGCCACCTTCATTTTAGGGCAGATTCTGAGCCACTTCCTCATTCTTAAAATCCTGAGACCTCCCCTCCCCAATTCTCCCATAAAAGACCATGTCCAATCCCCACTTGGGGCCAGAGATTCAGAGTATTAACTCCTCCACGCCTACTGGCATAATAAAGAGTTCTCCTGTCTCTCCTGAGTGCCATATCTGTACCTCAGTGTCTGTTTTCTGTAACATTTGGTGCATTGGCCAGAAACAGAATCAGACTGGACCTTTGAGCCACCGACCCCAGCGCATTTTCCCCAGGACCAGGACTACAGTGTGGAGAGACAGGCACATCCCCATCTCATTTGATGGGATCCCTCAGCCAGGGTGCCTGCCCTGAGGCTCAGCATTCCTGGGTCATCGGACTCCAGTGAAGAGAAGGACCAACTCCTAGACCCTGATGCATCAACCTTGGTCAACTCTGATAATCTGGTAGGCCCCTGGGGATCTGTAGAGCCCTAGTTAGACCTACTCAAATAGAGTAAAGGAAGAGACCCAATCACTCTCCTTCAGTTGCAAGACCGGCAGTTAGGGTTCATCTGGTAATTGGTTGGTGTAGGGAGGGGATGTATAATTTCTGAATGAATGTGAGTGTTTGTGATGAGGGAATGTGTTTGTGGCTCCATGGTTTCTCACTACAGAGCATGATTAGGTCCATGACTGTGTTTCTGTAGTAGTTCCGGGAAAGGCTAAATGGCAAAATTGGCACTGGGGGACCCAGTCCCTTTCTACGCATTCAATCCAGTGGAGGATTTATATCCAATTGATTATTGCCAAGAAACTACACAAAGCCCATGAGGGACATGGCAAGACAGATACCTGATTACTCTCCCTCTGGAGGGCACCAACCCTTTGTCTGTTGTGACATCGTTCACCGGAGAAGGGACACAGAAGCCGATGGGAGGGTTTTCCCTATAAAGGTGGATGAGCACAGTAGCAAATGTCCTTGGAGGGGAGGACATGAGTTCCTCCCAACTGTGATGAAAAACATCGTCTCAGAGCACATCCTGACCCTCTTACAAAAACTTCTACCATGGAGCGAAACCTGCCCACACTATCTGGGAAAGGAGAGGGCAGGCATCACCCTTTACCTAGACAACCTTCCCTCATCAATTGGCTTGACAGATTTCCATTCCCTTGTCCTCCTCCATTCCACCTGCCATCTATCACAGAAATACCCCTCTCCAGCACCAGGGTATCCACCACTGGAATACCAAGAAGACAGACCCCAGAGAGAGACCACTGTGGTTCTTCTGATTGGAGTCCTTGGCTGAGGCCCTCCTGCAAACTTGAACAAACTTATTGCCTGTGCTATCTGGCATTTTCAGCAGCGCCCTCAGGAGGCTACACAGCTTCTGAGCCTCTGGGCTAAGGCTCACCACCAGGAGCCGCTATTCCTCCAGAGTCTCCTCATCAATCCCTTCTTCCAACCAGTGATCTACCAAGCCTACGTGCAGACTTTTGATAACTGGAGAGGTCAGAGATATTTGAGATATAATGGGTGCTGGGACCATGCAGACAATAGAGGTTGATAAAGGGGCTGCCTCCCATGCCAAATGCAAGGACTAGGCTGGGAAGAAACTGTGAGCAAGGCTGGCAGTTTACGAGTCCCAACTCTCCACTGTGTTGTTGTACTGTCCTATACTCAATTTCTCTGCCATGCACTTTACTGACGGTACCCCATAAGGGCAAAATAATACCCCAAGCCTTACTGTAACTTTTACAGTAAAACAAACTAATAATCCTAAAAAGAATGCGGACTCCTAAAGTGGCTGGAGCACCTGCCTGGAAGATAACAAAGAATGCTGAAGCTTCTCTCAAAGCAGTCAAGCTGCTCATAAGACCACATTCCTTTCCCATGTAGACATTAGACTCACCCTCTTAGCTGTGGATTACCCCAGAGATAATATAGGTATTCCACTTTAATATATATTAACCTTGTCTTTACTTAACCAGACAGGATTTATTTCTAGGCCCTTGTAACCAGCAATTGCTGCCACCCTAGCCTGAGGCTGAAGTTCTCAAGCTGACCTGGGGCTCAAGTTCTCAAGCTGACCTGGGACTAAAGTTATCAAGCTAGCCTGGGACTGAGGTTATTAAGATTCCTGGGAGCCCTCTTATCCAAAAGACCCTTCCTGGTAATCAAGATCTAAGGAGAGAATGCACCAGACAAATGGACTTTCTCGTTTTAAGAATTATGACTGTTTATACCTAAACAAAACAGACGTCATGTTTTATGATTATTGTTCCTATACTTTGAATGCTTTACCTTTTGGAGTAAAATCTTTCACTTACTTCCCCTCACCCATCCTACTCCTGTAAAACTCCTTCAATAATTAATACGCATATCTCCTGGAGAGAAGGGCTGCAGTCCTGAGCTTACTCTGGTAGCCGGTTGAGAACATGCTAAGGGGCAGTGAGGTTTCAGTCTGATTTTGTTCACCCGTGTCACCTTCCTATGTACCCACTCCAGCTGGAGGAGGACTTCCGGCAAATGGGAAACCTCAATTCAAGTCATCCAAGACCACTGTGCTAGACTGTATGCTAATTTTAAAAAAGGGCTTCACTGGTGATTATGGAGTTAAAATGAAACTGGAGAAGTTGAGAGCCCTCTGTGAGGTAGAATGGCCCTCTTTCAAGGTCGGATGGCCACCACAGGGAACCTTACATATCCCTATTGTGTGGGTTATGTATATATAATGTTATTACTGGCACCCCCTGGCCACCCTGAGCAGTTTCCCTATGCTGACTCCTGGATACAGATAGCTCAAGTCATTCTGCCCTGGGCATGAATTTGCATAAGAGGAAAAAAGCCAATGCACTATTTTGGCCGCCTGTGTCATGCCCTCTGTGCCGAACTCTGACCAAAGGAAACCCATGGGTCTAATTCTGCATAGCACCACCACCACCACCACCACCCCCCCCCCCCCCCCCCCCACCCCCCGATGGGGCCATGCCCAAATCCTTTCTCCTCCGTCCAGTAATGTAACCATTACACCATCTGCTGGTCCCCAGTTTAATTTCTTATCTTCCTACTTTTCATTATTGGAGACTTTAAGGTGAGTAGCAGTGCATTGATTTAATTGTGCTACTCATTGATTTAATCATAGCCCTCCTCTCCACAAAACTTCCACAAGTATTAGTTGCCTAATCTATGCCTATCTTCCTTTAAAGTGCTGTTGTGTATCTATTATCCATAAAGGGTACATATTTCTGAATATGAGTCACACCTTTCCTCTCATATTTTAAATTTTCATAAGTCGCTCTTAAAATGTTTAAGAGAAGTTCCCATTCTCATCGTCTACCTAAAGTCTAAAGAAATATTTCCCTAGTGGTAATGTGAGAGAACCTCATACAGGCCTTTAATGTAGGCCTGCCCAAGCTTAATTTTAACACACTCCTGCCTGATAAAACAGTAGAAAAGTAGAGTTACCTGATTCTCTTTGAAACTCTGTATCTCGTGCTTCTCAAATAATCCATGTCTATTGTATGGTACCCTCATTTTCCACATTTTGGTCAAATGCTAATTCTGTCTTTCCAACAGGTAACCTTTCTTTACTTTCTGCCTGTCTGCCACTTTGATGAATAGATATGATGACCTTTTTTCAAAATACATTAACTGTCTTTATAAAAAAAAACATGCTCTATTCGTCCTGCACTAGGGAAGACACAGCTAAGTGCCAGTAAGTCAGCCACTGCTGGGTTTGCAAGGTCAAGATCACCTTGAGATAGTAGAACCTGGGGGCAGGAGATGACAGTGAAGGTTAGAGGTTGTCTGAGCCAGATGTTAAAAGCATTTTTCAAAGATTTAAGTGATCACCTGGGACCTGAGAAACAACTAGCAAGAAAACTCAGGAATATTAACTGTGTTGCCATGCCTACTGCTATGGCTCAAATAAATCACCTGCCTCAGAGAAGGTCAACTGATTATCCAAACAGATCCCTACCAGTGACTTGAGTCTTGGTGAATCCATCCCTTAAGGTCAGATTTTCAGATCTGTAACCTCAGAAACCTAGCTTGGTCAGCACACTGAAGTTGGAATGCCTCCAAATGCAGAACTGTATTAGTCAAGCTAAAAGAGACACAAGCTAGATAACTGCACTAATCTATCATAGACTAAAATGAACATGTAGATCAGGTCACCATATATTCTCACTGTTGGCAAGCTACATGGAACTCAATGATCCAACATCTTACATAAGAATGGAGTTAGGGAAAAGAAAAGATCATTAGTCTTTAAAAGTGTTTCTCATCTAAGAGAGCTGGAATTTTCCCACTCATCATAGGAACTAACTTGCCAAAGGGGCCTCTTACTCCCTTGAGGAAAATTCTTAACCAGTGCTTGCTTTTAATCCTCTTCTTACACTTCCATGCTAGAATGGCATTCTTCCTATTTTTTCTCTTATTTTTACTTCAATTTCTTATTTATTTTTAAGAGGTTTTTGCTTTATGGTCTATGTGCTCGCCAGAGAGAGAGAGACAGAGATTGTGAGAGAAAGTGAGAAATCACTCCCCAGAGGGATGGCTATTCCTCTATCTGTTCTCCTCCATTCTGCTCCTGGGATCCTAAGCATGCACGTACATATGCTTGGCGTGATTTTCAAGCCACCAGGTTCGGGACTTGAAACACATTTGGCCAAGTGGAGCCCAGTGACATAACCGCTACACTATCGGCTGGCCCCTCCAATTTCTTATTTGAATCAATTTTTTATTTGAAATTCTAATTACATAATAGCTTCACTTTGCTGAAGACATACCCATATGATGACATTAACTGGGTTTTTGAATGTCTTCAAGTCACTCAGTTACATCTTTACAGATAGATCCCATGGCTCCCTTCCACAAATGGCTCCCTTCCACAAATGGCTCCTAATGCCTACTGTTTTATTAATTCTCTCCCACTGCAAGCTTTTTTCCCCCTAAGTTGAGACAGTGACTTTGTTAACTTCTGTTGTATGCTAACAAATGCAAAACTGTGTTTTCAAGCATAATAATTTAAAATATCAAAACACTGAATTGTCTGTACAGCCTAAAGTGCTTCCTAATTTCTATAAATTATATACAATCCCAAACAACCAAAGAACAGCTATGTATTTTCTTTGTTGTG
Organism: Tupaia belangeri chinensis; assembly: GCF_000334495.1. Taxonomy (NCBI): domain Eukaryota; kingdom Metazoa; phylum Chordata; class Mammalia; order Scandentia; family Tupaiidae; genus Tupaia; species Tupaia belangeri. Next base: position 1,994,541 of record NW_006160045.1, read on the forward strand.
TTACTGCATGATTTGGTCAAACAGCTACCTTCAGAAGATTTACATTTCCTTACAGAAGGCTGGAATATCACCACTGCCATGTGTAGTTGAAAGTACCAGGAAAGGAGCTTTTCTCCTGTTTGTAGTCAGACTTTCAGTTACTACATTTGGGAGTCTACACTGCCATTGCTTTCTTACAGCGAAAACAGATTATAGGCACCAGAACTTAATTAGTTGAAATGAGATTATTCGAAAAAAAAATGTATCAAGAAGAATGACACTTCAAACATTGTTTTTTGCAACTAAATGTAGTCTAAAATCAATTAGTAATACTGGAAAGAACAGTTGGTTAAATTTACAAGAAATTATAAATTTCTTTGGAGATGTATTTAGTATGTCAACAAATGTTTACTGAGTACTATAATGAGTCAAGAACTATACTAGATATTGGGGACATGTGGATAAAAATGCAATTCTACTCTGTAGGCTTACTCATTTATATAGCCTTACTCACTTATATAGCCTATAACATACTTTAAAGATTTAGAAGTCAATGCTTATATTACTGAAATAATAATACATCCAGAGGATCCATTGGGCATGAAGACACTCAAGTCCTCAACTTCAGCTGCCTTGACAACATAATTCATGATCATGTAACTTTTTGATGCTCATTTGCTTTCAGGTTGAGTTATTATGGCATAAAGCGCAAGCAAGGATCTGTTTTAAGACTCTACTTACCTTGGGAACATTATATAGACAAGGAATTCTCAGCTCATCTTTGTAAATAGAAATTCAACATAATGCCTGATGGAGTTGAAGTGGGAAATATAACCAATGGCTAAGAGCTTGGGTACTGAAGTCATATAGGCCTGGACTTGAATCCTGTTTCACTCATTTTCCATCTTGGTGACCTTGCGTAAGTTACTTAACTCCTCTGTGCCCATGTCCTTGTGTGTAAAAGGGGGAAAAGAATCATATTCTGTAGAATTAATGTAATGAGTAAATAAGATAGTGGATGTAAAGTGTTTAGCACAATGTCTAGCATATATTAACCATACAATAAATAAATACTAGATCTCATTATCATTTGAGCATTAAATGATTTACTGTATTTTAACCATATAGCACACTTAAAATTAGTGCCTATGTCTGAAGGCAACAAATTGCTAAGATGGCATTTTATTTTCAATACAGTTTAAAACAGAGTTGTCCAACAGCAGAGCTGGCTCAAGCACTGGAGCTGACCAAAGGAACATTCATAACTTTCAGTGGAGGCTGGGTCTTTTGCACTGCGAGTGAGGTAGACCAGATGACCTTCAAGCTTCTCTCTTTTTTTTCTTTTTTTTTGGAGAGGTTTTTGCTATAGGGCACGTGTGCTCGCCAGAAAGACAAAGAGAGACAGAGAGACAGAAAGCGAGAAATCACCCCCCAGAGGGGATGGCCACTCCGCAATCCCTTCTCCTCTCGGGATCTTGGGCACACATGCACACGTACCCTGCGTGAGTTTAAGCCAATGGGTCCAGGACTAGATCCGTGGTCGACTACATGGGAGTTCAGCAACATAGCCATTATGCCAACTGCTGGTCCCAAGCTTCTCTTCTTTTAAAAAAAAATTTTGTACTTAATTTATTCACTAATTTCAATTTGACCAGAAAGGGATGGGGGGTGGGGGGGTGAGAAAGCAAGCTGCAAGGTCTAGGACTCAAACCGTAGTCAGCCATGTGGGAGTCTAGCACCCTTAACCACCATACCACCTGCAGGTCCAAGCCCCTCATTAACCTTAGTTTTTCCTCATTTTATGACTTGCATTTATCTCTGGTTAGAAATGCTATTATTATCAACACTGAGGTAACATAAGTTTTATATTAACTATTTAGCAATTATCATTTAACATATACACTTTATTTTTATGAAAGAATCCTTACTTGAAAAATATTCAAGAATCTGTCACTTTTTCACCTGAAAAATAGATCCTTCCTTTGTACTTCTCTGATTCTAACAATTAATAAGTGAAACTCAAACCAAAACCAGCTACCTCATCTTAGAATAAACTGTGACTTTTCTTTTAAAACTTTTATGTTCTATTACTTTTTCAATCTTATGAGGCAAGAACCATGTTCTGAGTTAGTTCTGCTTCTCATGATAATATTATGAACTAGGTCAGAAGATAGTTAAAAAAGAAATAGGTTGTTAGCTAAGAATCTCATTTAAAAAAAAAAAAACTTGGCCATGTTCCATGTTCAAAATAAACTCTGTACTCTATTTCAGGGCAATCATGAGATTTCTGAGAAAAGTGCCAGGGAAATGGTCCATGGAGAGGAAAAAGGGTTGAGAGAGAGCCTGACAACCTGACTCCAATGTCATTTCACTTTCCCCTGGCATCTCAATGTCTGTGAACACTATTGCCAATGGGAATGCAGTCTCCCTACCGAGTCAAAGAACCATGAAAGAGCTCTGCCTATAAATAGGTCAGGGTTAGCAGTTAGTGGGGTGGTTAAAGTGCTGGACTCCCACATGGTTGATTATGGTTCGATTCCCAGACCTGGTGGCTTGAAAATCATGCTGGGTACATATGTGTCCATCTCCAAAACCTTGAGAGGAGAAAGGAGAAGGGATTGTGCATGGTCATCCCCCCAGGGGATGATTTCTCACTTTTCCTTTTTCTCTCTCTCTCTCTCTCTGGCAAGCGTTGTGTGCGTGCCCTATGGCAACTCCCTGTGTGTGTGTGTGTGTGTGTGTGTATGTATATATATATATGTCACCTAGAGGTTCATAGTGAACCTCTAGGTGACATATATAAAGTACAGCTCTAATGTTTAACTTGTGGCCATTTTTAAAATCACATATTAAATATACACTTGTACATAGGCCTACTGATTAAAGTGGAAGCATAATGGTTGACTAACCTAACTAACTTGAAGAAAGTGGTGAAGACGGTCAGAGCTGACCAAGACCTCAGGAATTGGGATGCTGAAGGATGGTTGTATTTTAGAAGCCCTTCTGATCTACATGGGGAGAGCTGTCACCCAATATGGCCATTTGAGAACAATGCTGCAAACAGATGAAAGGTTGGTTGCAAGCCAGCTGATTCTGGACCTGGAGTCTGTGAACCTGTCATCAATTAAGCTGAGCTGAGAAGATCAAGAGGAGTTGCATATAGAAACCTTTCAAGGCTTCTGACTCTTGGAGACATGATAATAGGAAGAACCAGAAGTCAGTGTTTCATAAGACAAAAATAAACAACTTGGCACCAATCCATAAGGTGCTTGGTGATCATTTTCAGGCAGGTCACTTGAGCAGAGTTCTCATCCCAGGCAACTCATTAGAATCTTCTGGGAGCTTATAATATCTGGCCCCACTTCTAGAGGTTGGGGTTTAATTGTTCTGAGGTGGGCCTGAGTAGCTGTACTTTTCCAAAGCTCTCTACATGATTCTTGTGTGCAGATAAGTCAAGAAGCACTACTTAAAAGGTTGAGAAAAGGCTGCAGGAAAATTCCTTCTCACCAGAGATTCACAAACAGATTTCTTTGCAAACTACTTGGAGGATGATAAAATATTCCATTATCAATCAATGAGAGTCTCTTTTTTTCACTATAAACCCTCACTGTGATGAACAGGTAGAAGGATTCTGCTTATCAAAATATCAGTGAGATTACCTGTGTGATGTAAAATAACACTATTAGAGCCAAAGACACAGACATCTTCATGACAAGTGGCAATGCTACAAAGGTCTCAAGGTCCACCCAGAAGGTCATCGGAGCACCTGCACTATCTTAGGATGAGTCTGTACATTTACAATGGCTGGGGAAGGAGTGAAAGCTGGCTGAAGGCAAAGTGTAGTCTGCATTGCTTTGGAGCCTTGGTGTGTGCCATGCATTTTTGATATAAATGATTTCATTTCTTGCACATGTTTGGTCACTGGCTCTGGCCACATTGGTCTGCTGCTTCTCAAACATGCCAGGCACATTAGTACCCTTGTCTGTCTGTCTGGAATCCTTCCTCCCAGATATCCACCTCTTTCAAGTCTTTTTCTAACATTTGCCAACTCTGGGACGACTGAGAATATATTTTAAAGCTTCCAGTAGCCCATTCCTTTCCCTATTTTTCCTTTGTGCTGTGTTTTCTTCTTTCCACAGCATTTATCATTGTCTAACATTTGCCCGTCTATATCTATCTTTTTTTTTTCCTTCTAAATTTTAGCTTTCTATAGGGCATGAATGTGAGACTGAGAGCGAGAGCGAGAGCAAGAGCGTGAGAGAGAGAACGCACCCCCGGAGGGGATCGTCATGCCTCAACTCTTCTCCTCCAGTCTCCTCTCAGGATTTTGGACATGCACATACACGGGCCAGTTTCCCTGGTACTCAACCACACAGTCAGCCATGTGGGAGTCAGCCTCCTCAACTCCACATCACCAGCTAGCCCAATCTATCTGTCTCTTACCTAGATTATTTGTCTGTCTTCTCTAGAATCTAAGTTCCCCAGGGCAAGAACTTCTCTCTCTGTCCCTTTCTCACTCAAGAGTGCCTAACTGTGCCTGGAATTTAATATGTAGCTAACAAATATTTGTTGAATGAACAAAAGATTTAATAATACCACAGCAAATTACTATTGTTATAAATACTTTAACAAAAATCATTTTTGTGCTAAAAAAGGAACGCTTTATTCTTTGTTTAGGAAAAAGAAAACAACAGAAAAAAGGAGAAAATGGAAGAGAAAAGAAAACATCATTAATTGGCTGTTGGTGACATTAGTATCATCACAAAATTATGGGCTTTTACGTCATTGAAATTAAAGGCCATGCAAGTGGCCGACAAAGCTGAAGCTGTTGATTTATATCTTCAGTGATCTTTGTGGTGTTCTCTTTAAATCAGGGCTATTTTGTAGTTTTCAAAGACAGCACCTGATAGTCACTTCCCTTAATTTATCATTAAGAACCTAACATCCCAAAGGCTAATAGATGTCTTTAAAATAGAAACACATGGCCAGACTTTCCCCCAAATGCATGCAGGACATTCTATTGTCTTGAAGAGTGAATGTGCCTCTGTACTATTGATCAGAACAGATTCTGATAATAAAGGGAACACAATAGACCACTCTGGTCCCTTTTGTTAACAATGCCTGTAGGTTTTCTCACATTCTCCAGGTGAGTTGTAACTCCTGTTCCCATTTGCAATTCTGCAGGCAAGCCTGTAAACTCCAGAATCCTTACTCAGCAAGAAAGCACGTTAATACGTTTTATTTTTGCTCCCAGTGTAACAGCAGAAAAATATATTCCATTTTTACAAGGCTTCCGCTCTCCTAGCACTAGTGTTTAAAAGGACTCTGCATATAGGACCAAAGGTTTCCCAGATGGTCAGACAATGATTATGACAGGCCAGAAAGATGTAGAAAAGCCAAAGATGATTTGATGAACAAAGAAAAGTTGACAAACGTAGTGTGCTCCCAGAATACTGTGAAATCATTATAGTTTCAACAAGGAGAATAGGTACCTCACTGCAGAGTCAGATCCTTGCAGTCAAGCATAAAATCTTTATCTTCGCCAGATGTACAAAATGGAAAATAAAATTTTGACAGAGAGAGAAGGAAACATGACCAATTTCAGTTTCACCCTCCCCTTTACAACAAAGCAATCTGTTGTAACTACATTTAAAGAGGCAGCCCACTACTTTTAGGCAAATGAGAGCCAGTTAAAAAGTAAAAGGAGCTCTTAGTCCAAATTCAAAATGCTGCAATAAATCTAGATAATGTCAGATCAAGTGAGTAGTAAAATGATTTTATTATAATGATCAAGGCAGTACTGCATTTCCATTAAAAGACTAATTTGCATATTAGGCAAAAGTGAATCAAATTACTCTTTGCTTAAAACAAAGTAAGCAAATCTGTATGTGCATATTTAGTGCTGAAGAAAGGTCTATTGAGCATAAAGCTAGATAACATCTGATGGCTCTAGAAAGTTCTCTTAAGTCCTCTATAAAAGTAAGCACAGGCTCTAGTTTATTATTTCCCAGCCTTCTCTACATTCTGCATTTTCTGTCTTAATACATGACCCTGCTCTAACTACAAAGCTAGATCTGGGCAATGGCCTCAGAGTAAGTCTGTAGATGAGAACTGTTTGGTCTGCAGGGTATTAAAAGACAAAGCATGCACCTGCAAGAGCACACTTGAATCCTTTCACGCTGATAAGTCCGGTCCTTACCATAGCTCACATATTTCTTCATGCCTGGACCCTGTAGGCTATTGTGAGCTGACATAACCAGAGTGATACAGAGACCAGTGGGCAGAACGGATGCACTCACCTGCACCTCTTAGTTATGCCCTAGCCATGCAATTCTGCTGCTCTTAAAACGTCCCAAGGGACCAGCAGTTAGCTTAATGGCTATTGTCGCTGGACTCCCATCTAGTAGACCGCGGTTTGAGTTCTGGACCTGGTGACTTAAACTCACGGCGTGTGGGTGCGTGCCTAAGATCCCAAGAAGAGAATGGAGGAGAAGGGATTGTGGCGTGGCCACCCCCCCCCCCCCCCCCCGGGGAGTGATTGCTCGCTTTCTGTCTCTTTGTCTCTCTCTGGCGAGCACACACGCCCTATAGCAAAAACCTCTCCCCCAAAAAATAAAAAAATAAAAAATAAAAAAGTCCCAAGAGCTCTTTTGAAATAACCTCTAGAGCCAACTATAAGAAAATCTTATCACATTATCATCACATAGCCTTTTTTTTTTTTAACATTTATTTATCTATTTATTTGTTGAGATTTTCAAGCTGCTGGGATGGAACTCAAACTTCAGTCAGCCATGTGGGAATCTAGCACCTTAGTCATCACGCCACCTTCTGGCCCCCCAAATAACATTTCTGATCAGAAGTAAAATTATCCATATTGTTCATGACCTATTTTTTCACAAGTGTTTGCTGGAAAGGACTACTAGCTTCTGAAAGTCAAAAATATCTGCAAAATATTTGCAAACTAAAGATAAAAGTGCTGTAGCTGAAGATTGCTCTTCCCTGGGATGGAAACACAGGGTGATGCTGGAGACCTAAAGGTCAGGGACCAGATTCTGGCTCAGCAGCTAGCCCTGTTTGTCTGTGAATAGGTCACTTGACTTCTCTCAGCCTATTTGAGGTGTGAAAAGATACTGTTTATATAAAATTGCTGACACACACTCATGTAGATAAATGTTAGAGCCTTCCTCACCCCTCCTTCTGGCTTGGGAAAAAGAAAAAAAGAAAAACTAACTTACAAAATATAGTCCACTCTCTGCTTGAAATGTGGCACTATATATATAGATGCACACACACACACACACACATACCTTTTTTTCCCCTAGAGAAAAAAATTTTTGCTATAAAGAGCATGCACTCATCAGAGAGACAGAGACAGAGAGACAGCAAGAAATCACCCTCCTTCTCCTCCATTCTCCTCTCAGGATTTTGGGCACACACACACACATGCCCAGCATGAGTTTTAAGCCATTGGCTCTAGGACTCAAACCATGGGAGTCCAGCAATGTAAACATTGTGTCATCTGCTGGTCCCTACATATATATATATATTAATCTTGACATTTGGATATGTTCTCTTTCAGGTATTAAACATTCAGGCAAATTTTAAAAATACGACTGCATATGGGTCATTTGATATGAACATTTTTGAGTAAATGAGTAAATCAAACAATCCTTTTACAATATAAACTAGAGAGCATTTGTATCTACAGTTTCCAACTTCAGAAAGAGTAAGCCGTGTTCTCTGTATTTTATATGGAACTATTTCAGAATAATAGAACTCACGGCAGGCAATTCAAATCTGCTGACTCCATGAAAATGTTACAATGACATACACACTTCAAATGTAAAAGGAGGCAAAAACTATCTCTTAAAATGCAAAGTCATGAGTGTTAGCATGTGGTCTAATTGTCCTAAGTTACTGTGTAGAGTTCAGTGTGCTTGGAATTTACTTTTGTGATGTGAATTATTTTATTTTATTTTTTTTGGAGAGGTTTTCACTATAGGGCATGTGCACTCGCCAGACAGACAGAGAGAGACAGAGAGACAGAAAGCGAGAAATCATCCCCCCAGGGGGGATGGCCACGCTGCAATCCCTCCTCCTCCATTCTCCTCTCGGGATCTTGGGCACACATGCACATGCGCCCAGCGTGAGTTTCAAGCCACCGGGTCCGGGATGTGAACCGCGGTCGACTACAGGGGAGTCCAGCAACATAGCCATTACACTAACTGCTCGTCCCTGTGATGTGAATTCTTTCATCCCCAAATGTTCTAATGCCAGAAAACCACACCTACTTTCACGTTAAATATTCCGCCAAGGAATAAAGAAGTAGCTGGATAGCCAGTCCTTAGTAACTACATAGGAAACCATTAGGAGTGTGTGTTGGGTTTTGTACTAAAAATTATCATGATTCTCTGGGAATGCAGTCTTTTTTTAATTACCAAGGACATCAGCTTTTTGCATAAAACAGTTCTCAAGAACAAGAGTTCCTCAGAAGTGTTCTTTGCACTCTTCCCACTCAAGGAACAGTAGTAAACAATCCATTTCTGTCTTTCAGGCTTTTTAAAGTACTTCAGGTAAGAGTATAAAGCCAAAGATACCAGCTTTTCTCCAGAATCAATCTACTACCCAACCATTATGGCCAAAGCATCCACCACAGGGAAGATAGTATTTCTACTTTAAGGTAACTTACAGGCTATCCCAATTTTACTGTGATATTTCTCAGTCTCTTTTTTTAGTGTATTTTCAAATAAAATCCTCTCATGATTCTTTTCCTACTCCCACTTCTTTTCAGTTTCCTTTACTGGATTTTGTTTGTTTGTTTCCTGAAAAACTTTAAAATTTGGTGTTGACATAGAGGTGAGTCATGAGGCCTCTTCTTATGCTCTGTTCCATCTGGACCACTCCACTGAGATGACCCATGGACCCCACCATGTTGAAAACAGAACTACATATCTCCTCTACATTTTGATACAACCAGCCACCCAAATTCAAGATTTAAGGATCACTTAGGCAATTGGACAATCTCACTTCTAGAAATCTCTTACATTTATCCCTGTTTCTGTATCTTTGCTAGTACTGCCTTAGGGGAAGGGGAGCTCACATTTGATAAGATTCCTG
>NW_006160045.1:2003648-2007530 GCF_000334495.1 Tupaia belangeri chinensis
TGACCCAAATCCTCTGGACAGCTTCATGAGTCTTCTACATCCATGGTCCCCAACCTTCCTCATACCAGGGACTAACATGGAAGACAATCCCTCCATGAATGGGGTGCTGCTTGGTCCCAGGATGACCCAAGCACACCATATCCACCTTGTAACCCATTTCCATCAGTACCACAATGCAATATACAATGAAACAATCAGTAATTACAATCACAGTAATAAGAGTTGTTCTCCAAGGAGAATCTAATACCAGCTGGAGGCAGAGACTAGGCAGTAATGCAAGCAATGGGCAGCAGCTTCAAACACAGATGAAGCCTCACTCACTTGCCTGTAGCCCATGCACTGTGGCATGGCAGGGAGGTGGAGGGAATAGAAAGCAGGGTGGCAACAGGCCACTGGCCAGTTCCAGTTTGCAACAGGGCCTGAGGACCTCTGTTCTATACCCTATGCTAGAATCTTGGGGAGCACAGAGTTTGAATAACCTCTCCAAGTGATAGGAGATAGAACCCTAGGAAACAGTTAGAATGTAAGGCCCAAAGATCGAGGCACAACAGTCAAGTTTGTACAAGAAACTGCTTGCTCACAAAAAAAGGCTTGTAGCAGTGCAACGATTAACCTAGAGTGGCTTTTTCATGTCTCCATTACATTCCAGAACTTAGCTAGTTGGTTTTAGAGCCCCAAAGCTCTCAGACAAAGATACGAGCAAACATTGACCACTAAATAATGGTTCTCTTGACCCGAAGCTCTTAAAGAAATAGGCAGTCATTTACCAAATGGCTAGACTGAAAATTCCAGACAAGAGCCCCAAGTCAAAAACACACCTTCAGGGACCTCTTCCTGCTACCTCACTGTTCTTTCCTTTAGTGAACTCTGCTTTGTTATCCCCTTTGTTCCTCTGCATTCTTATTCTTCATGAGCATGAGACAAAGAATCAGGTGTGCTGTTGTTCCCATATTGGGTATCTTGGGCCCATGCACCCCAATATCCTGCATCCCTCCCAAACCTGGTGCATCATATGTTAGGTGTGTTATGTATGTTATGATATGTTATCTCAATGAACACTGACTACAACCCTATGCAGTAGAATCTTTTAAACCCATTGACAGAAGGAGAGACCCAGCCTCAGAGACGCTAAGTACCTTAGCTAAAATGAAGCAGCCATTAAGTGACAAGCTGAGACTCAACTATCTGACTTCCGAGTCTACTCTCCCGAACTTCCTGCTGGTACCTCTCCACGCGCTCGCCAAGAACTTCCCATATTTTAAACGACATGCATGTAAGAGGATTTTTTTTAAAATACGTATTTCTGAGCCAAATCCACAGGAAACTTGATTCTATAGAATTAGATTGAAACTCAGGAGTGTACATTTATTTTAACAAGCACCCAGGGGATTTTGAAACAGGGATCTAGGAAAAACTGGTTACTTCATCATTCATTCCTATCACCGACATTTTCCCTGAAATGCAAAAATATTCTGTTTAAGGCTCTTATTTGATTTAAAAATAAAGTTCAAATCCCTAAGCCCAGCAAGTTCGACCTTCACAGGGTGGTCACAGACCTTTGCACTTCTTCTCCCCGCTCCCTGACTTAACGTTTTGTACTCCAGTCAAACAAAACCCATGGTCTCCTCTGGGACAAAGCCATGCCTTCATAACTCCAATCTTTGCACATGCTGTGGATTTATTTGGAAAGCCTGGACTGTTTAAATCCATTCATCTATTCGGCCTCTTCAGATTCCCTAGCACTAAGAACATCCCTCCTTTTAGCATTTCTATACGGCAATGACTTGTTTCTAAACTCTTCCAGCTCACATATTCTCGTGGCAGAGGCTGACAATAATTCTTTGTATCTCCAGTTCTTAGCATGATCTTTACTCAAAGAAAACGCTTATTAACTATTGACAAATTGGAAAATAAAAGTCAGTTGAACTTTGGTGACTAATCCTAAAAGCTTAAAAAGTCTGTGATGTATTTGGGCATTTTCTACACATGTTAATAAACTATACTATCAATACCATATTTGGTATTAGGTGTTTGTTAGAGGAAGAGGGATTTGGAGGTTTTCTTAGCTGATCCAAGGAAAATATTTACATATGAGGGGTTTTCAAAAAGTTCACAGAAAAAGTATATTATGAAAACACTATGTGTCAATATTACATTTTTTGCACCAAAATAAACTCATACTTTAATTCCTTTTTTTCATGAACTTTTTGAAGGTCCCTCATAACCTGGGAAGTATCAGATTCACTGGGTTCAGTGGGAAATAAAGCTTTTCTTTTCCTGGTAAAGTTCTCCTTTTGCTTCTATAAATCATTTCTTTTTTTTTTCTTCCTCTATCCTAGTTTTACTATGTGTGTCTGAGCATTTGCTGTGTCTAGGGCATTACTGAGCCAGATTAGTGATCTTAGCATTGCATTTCTTCATTCCAGCTGTCACTGGCACTGAGACTTGGTTTGCACCCACAATTTCTAGTTGCCAGAAATGCAAATATTATTAAGATAGAGTTCCTGATGCCAACAAGCTAGCAGTCTACAGCAAAGTTTTGTGCACAGTAATTTAGATGTGGGGTTTCAAGTGTTTGCACTGCTAGTCTAACCAGATGGGCATTGCTCAGCATCAGCAAAAGACTTTGCACTTTATGTCATCCTTGGGATTAAGCATAGAATGAAAAGGGGTAACATAGAAAAAAACAAATGTCGCTGCTCCCTTTCTTACCAGAGTTGTAATTGAAACTAAAGGGTTAGTTAGAAGAAGGATACACATTTGAGAAAGTTTGTCCTAACTCACTTGCCAAGGAAGTGCCACAAATATTTAAAAACTGCCCTCTGAAGAAGACCTTTTAATACGTCCTGACTCTCAGGAGAGAATGAAAATGGAGGCCTCTGATAGCATAATTATTAATGCTTGAACCTGACAAGGGACACAGCAGATACAATGTAATTAACCTTTAATATCACATTTCTAGACAAGGTTGATTCACATATAGATTCCATTTTCTTAAATCGTCTAAAATACCCCTTGACTCAATTTCCACTAATCTTGAACCAGTGACCAAACTCAATACTCATTCACCTAAGGGTATTTTGAGAGGTAGATGACATTTGATACGTTTTTGCAATTTTGGGATATCCCAGTATTCCCAATATGTTAAAACTGAGCAAGGGAGTCCCTTTATTAGCTCTATGTCTACTCTTCCTGTTTTTTTGTTTGTTTGCTTGTTTGTATAACAAAAAGACAACCACACTCACGAAAAGCAGTCTAGTAGTATGCACTGAGTTAAATTCAGAAGAATCCATAGATCATATTTGTCGTGTACTTTTCAATGATTTCAATATACTAATTTTGAAAAATAAACCACCTGTGAAAACTGATTAAGTTCCTGGATTGGATAATATCTGGTGTTCACAGTAGATCATGTGTACTATAACAGAGGTCAGCTCTGGGCAGTGTAGGAGCAACCTGGAATGCAACCTCATGGGAATCAAGGTGGGCAGAGCACATCCCCTGCAAGAGAGGTTGCTCAGGTGAAATCCTGCAGATCCAGGCAAGAAGGCAGGTTGTATTCAGCCAAAAAAGCAACAGATATGAAGACACTGTGGCCTGGGAATCTTTGGTGTTCCTGGGGCCCAGGGACGGAAGCTATGCAAAGGAAGAAGAGGTCAAAAGATGAGATGATTGTCCTGGGGACCTGAATTTCATGTGTAGTAGAACTTGGTACATAACAAAGAGACCAAGTCTCGGGAACCAGCAGTTAGCGTAATGGCTATGTCGCTGGACTCCCACGTAGTCGACCGCTGTTCGCCCGGACCCGGTGGCTTAAAACTCACACCAGGCACGTGTGCGTGCGTGCCCAAGATCCCAAGAGGAGAATGGAAGAGAAGGGAT
>NW_006160045.1:2007700-2015067 GCF_000334495.1 Tupaia belangeri chinensis
ACCAGGCCTCTCGAAGTTAATCTCTATTTTTTACCAAAAAAAAAAAAAGGACTTAATAAGAAGAAGAATCTTCCAAAAATAAAAAAGTAATAAAAAAGTAATAATAAGGGACATAAAGATCCAAGCTTTCAGAATTTCTTGGGGGAAAAATGCAGTGCAAGAATTTATATCTTAAATGCCTACAAAATTCAGAAACAGAATTGTTTTTAAATTTTGCATAATGAAATCAATGGGGAGGTGTCAAGAGTCAGCAATGTATTCACTGAATTATTTCTCTTCTGGGAAATGCCTGTGTTAGGTCCTTGGAGAGGCATGTTGAGACCTCAGGGCAAGAGTATCCTGGCAGGAAGACCAGAATGGACTAGGGCCTGGATAGGAGAGTTTCAAGATGACAAAATCCAGAGAAAGGCCCAGTGTGGTGGACTGAGACACAGTGTTATGTGGACAAGTTTGCAAGGGGCTGTAGTGATTAAAATTTGACACATCTTCCTGGGGCTCATTCTGAGACACAAAATACTTGTTTTACCATAATCAAACAATCTAAGCCTACTATACATTTTCCATTTCCAGCAGATTCAAGAAGAAATGTCCACATCATCAGCAGAAATCAAGTGACAGAAGATGCTCATGTTGTTGGATAAAACAACAGCAAAATATGAAGGCACACCAATAGCAAACACAGAAAAACAGTGATATGAACTCATAGGACTGAGAAGAGGAGCAGTGTTTGGATGGACAGTGTTCTGATAGTTCCTCCTTCCCTTCCATGGGGAGTCCTCATCCACTGCAACCCTGACTTAGTTCTTGGGACATAAAGAGAGTCAGCCATACCTGGATTTACACAAAGAAAATCATCATGTGCCACCCAGAAACATGCCACTTTGGCATAGAGACTTTTTTTTTTAACTTTATTTATTTATTTATTTATTTTTTGAGAGGTTTTTGCTATAGGGCACGTGCGCTCGCCAGACAGAGAGAGACAGAAAGACAGAAAGCAAGAAATCACCCCCTAGGGGGGAATGGCCACGCCATAATCCCTTCTTCTCCGTTCTCCTCTCGGGATCTTGGGCATGCACGCACACGTGCCTGGCGTGAGTTTTAAGCTACCGGGTCCGGGACGCGAACCACGGTCAACTACATGGGAGTCCAGTGACATAGCCATTACACTAACTGCTGGTCCCAGCATAGAGACTATTTTGAGCTGATGGCCATTGAGAATCAATAGATACAGACAGAAATGTTCAGTTTTGCTTATCTGACTAACAACAGGAACTTCTGAAAAATGAGGACTGACATGAACCCCTTATCTAGGAGAACTTTAATTTTTTATCTATTTTTTAATTTTTATTTGTTTAATGTTCTTTTATACATCAATCATGTTATTTAGCTTACAATGTGAATATTCCAACATGTACATTTCTCCCTAGTCCAGTTGATAATACTATAAAATTATCTTCAACAGATAATACTACATTTCTTTGTCCCATTAATGCTTTGCCTCTCTATTTTTCTTCTAAATGTCCTTCCTCAGACTCTACTCTTTCACCCACACTATAGCTGATATTCACAATCATTTAATGTGCTTCTATATCCTTTAGTCAATCAGTTTCAGTCATAGAATGCAGACACTCAGTATATATTAAGTGGGGACATACAATGTCTCTCCTTCATAGCCTGGTTTGCTTCACTCAGCAGTAAATCTTCCATACTCATCTGCTTTCTGTCAAAAGCCAGGGTCTTGTTATTTTTTATGGCTGAATAGTATTCCATAGAGTATATGTGCTACAATTTTTCAATGTATTCATTTGTTTTTGGGCATTTGGGTTGGTTCCATGTTTTAGCAATTGTAAATAGTGCCACAATAAACATTGATGTACAAGCACTTTTCTGGTTAAGAATTCTTCTGTCCTTTGGTTAGATACCAAGGAGTGGGATTGATAGATCATATGGTAGTTATATTTGTAGATTTTTGAGAAATCTCCAAATTGTTCTCCACAGTGGCTGGACCAATTTACATTCCCACCAGCAGTGTGAGAGCATTCCTCTTTCACCACACCCCCACCAGCACTTACCATTTTTTGTGTTTTAAATCTTAATCATTCTGACTGGGGTTAGGTGGTATCTCATTGTCCTTTTGATCTGCATTTACTTTACAATGAGGGATGTAGAGCATTTTATTCATATGCCTTTTGGCTATTCCTATGTCATCCTTAGGGAGTGATTTTTTTTTTTAACTCATTATCCCATGTTTTAATAGGGTTGATCATCTTTTTTGGAACAGCTGCTTGAATTCCTTGTGAATTCTGGTTATCAGTCCCTTGTATGAGGCAGTTTACAAAAATATTTTCCCATTTTGAGGGCTGTCAATTCACACTAATTACTGTGTCTTTTGCCATGCAGAAACTTCTTAGTCCCATGTAATCCCACTTGTCTATTTTGGGGATTATCGAATGTGCTTTGGGGGTCTTATTTAAGAAGTCTTTGCCTGCCTCAATGTCTCCCATAGTTTCCTTTTCTAGGAGTAGTTTTATAGTTTGAGGTCTTAGGTTTAGATCTTTGATATACCTTGAGTTCATTTTGGCCAATGGTGAGAGACAGGGATTCAGATTCATCTTTCTGCAGGTGGAAGTCCAGTTTTTCCAGCACTATTTGCTGTAGAGGTTTTTCTTTTCCCATTGGATTGACTGGTACCCCTTGTCAAAAATCAGTTGACTGTATGTTTGGGAATTAATTTCTGGGGAGTCTATGCTGTTCCATTGGCCCACCTGTCTGTTTCTGTGCCAGTACCATGCTGTTTTGATTACCATGGTTTTGTAGTATTTTTTTTTTTTTGGAGAGATTTTTTTTCGCTATAGGGCATGTGTGCTCGCCAGACAGACAGAGAGAGACATAGAGACAGAAAGCGAGAAATCACCCCCCAGGGGGGATGGTCACGCCACAGTCCCTTCTTCTCCATTCTCCTCTTGGGATCTTGGGCATGCACGCACATGTGCCTGGCGTGAGTTTTAAGCCACCGGGTCCGGGACGCGAACCGCTGTCGACTACGTGGGAGTCCAGCGACATAGCCATTACGCTAACTGCTGGTTCCTGGTTAGATTTATTCCTAAGTATCTTATATTTTTTGTGGCTATGGTAAATGGAATTACTTTTTTCAGTTCTATTTCAGTCTGTCTAGGAGAACTTTATAGCTATGAAAATATGAAAAGTTTTCAGAAACAAACTTTACTAAATAGCTCTTTCATTAGCATCTATATATTTACCTTTCACAATTTACGTCTCCTAAGAGCTCAAAGAGCTTTCTCAGTCATCAGTTCACAAATATATTGCCCTTTTGTTAAACTAGTCTCTAAGTCTCTTGGTGTGACACCACCGCCCGATCCCCTGGGTATTTCCATTAAATTTCATTTTTTTCTTCCCTTTATTTATTTATTTATTTATTTATTTTTAAAATTTTGTCAGAGGGCATGTGTGCTCACAGGAGAGATAGAGATGAGAGAGAGAGAGAGAGAGAGAGAGAGAGAGAGAGAGAGAGAAAGCACTCTCTCAATAGGGCTGCAAACGAGCACAGGCACACTTCCCACCATGGGGAATGGTCAGGCCAAAATCCATTCTTCTCCATTTCTCCCTTTTTTTGGGATTTTGGGCACATATATACACATCCCCAGTATGATTTTCAAGCTGCCTTCAGGGACTCAAACTGTGCAGTTGGCCATGTGGGATCCAGCTACCTTTACTACCACACCACTGGCAGGTTCTTCATTTCATTTGTGTGAGCTCCCATTAGATACATATGATATAAACCATGTTTCCTCCTGTTGATCTGTTGTTTAACTGTTCAGTTTTCAGGGTCCCAGCCACTGAAATTGAGTAGAGGAAAATGGGTTTTTCCTTCTTAGCAAAACCCAACTTAACCCTTTACTAGGAGAGTAGATTGTTTAATAATTTTATACCTATATTTTATCAGTATAATAAAGATTATATCTGCCTTTTTATAAGAATTAATGAGATGGGACCAGCAGTTAGTATAATGGCTATGTCGCTGGACTCCCATGTAGTTGACCACGGTTCAAATCCCAGACAAAGTGGCTTAAACTCACGCCGGGTGAGTGTGCATGTGTGCCCAAGATCCCGAGAAGAGAATGGAGGAGAAGGGATTGCAGCGTGGCCATCCCTCCTGGGGGGTGATTTCCCACTTTCTGTCTCTCTGTCTCTCACTGTCTTTCTGGCGAGTGCACGTGCCCTATAGCAAAAGCCTCTCCAAAAAAAGAAAAAAGAATTAATGAGATAACATTAAGTATCTTATATAGTAGCTTGCATGTTATATATACAGCATAATTGATAGCCATCATAATACCAAATACTACCCCAAAACTTGTCATTTGTCATGGGCGACTGTTCATCCTACATGGAAGAGATCTAATTCTAAATCCTTTATGGTAAGAAATGACCACCAGGATAGGTATGGAGACTAAATAACATGATTATCAAATTAAAATATAATAGTTGACTCTAACTTCAGTTAATAACAAACAGCATCACTGAAAATTGCATGATAAAGACAAGAAAGTATCTGCATAACAGCTAGAAAACTAGCTATTCCCACTAGCAATATTTTCAGAAGAGTGCTCACAATACATAACTTCATTTGTAATATTAAACAGGCCTTGCTCATCTCTTATAGTAAAGGTTACAATTACTGAAGCAAAGAGAATACTGTGAAAGTTCACCTTACAGGTGCACAATTGATCAATTTTAAATGTTCTATGAAAGTAAAACACATTTATAATTGCCTATAAATATCTTCTACAATGTGATATTTCTAATTGAATGGAAAAATTCAAAAAACTCACTACACCTTCCTGATAAATTAGATTTGTTTTCTGTGATGTCATTTATTGTGTTGCTATTACCATTATTATTATGACTATTGTATTGATTTCAGGTATTTTGCTATGTTTTACTAGATTCTCTATCAAAGCCATACTTCTCCTATATTATGCAAAGACCATGAACAGGCATAGTCTATTGAAGAAGCAGACATTGTTCATAAACAGATGGAAAGATTTTCAACATTTATTAGTTTGTAAAAAATTAATAATAAAGCACCATTTTTTTTTCTTTTATCATATGGGCAAAGATGCTAACACACAATGTTGGCAAGAGTGGGGAAAACAATCAATCTTATATCTTGATGATATACTCTTTGGATACAATTTGTACTCTGTCCAGACTTAAAATGCATCTATCCTTTTAACTAGCAATTCTATTTCTAGGAATCTAAACATATTCTATTACCAGGGTCATACAGTGTTTCAGCAGTGATGCGATGCTGGGCAGTGTGGAATCCACATGGTAGGTCCTGGGTTCACAGCCTGAGGCCTCCCTGTACATGATTGGTACATGCCTATCATCTGGGCTGGCTGAGGATAAATCATGGAGTGAAGATCCTGTTATGAATGACTCTGTCTCTGCCTTTCTCTCTCTCTCTCATGAAAAAAAAACCTTAAGTTGATAAAAGATAATGTACTACATAAGGACAAATGGGTTTATGTAAGAATACTCATTATGGCATTGTTTGGGACAATAGCAGCAAAACAGCAACAACAAACCCCTCAAGAAAACTAAATGTCCTAAATCAATAAAAGATTGGTTAATTATATTTATATAATAAGTGCTAGGAAGCCATGGATCTCTATAAATTAATATGTAAATATGTCCAGAAAAAAATGTTGATGGTATAAAACCTTGTCTATAGCTCCCGTTTGTGAGAAAAAGGTGGAAGGATATATAGATATGTACAATACCCATGTCTACATCTATAATATCATATTTCTGGAAGGATACACAGAAATATATTAGTTGTGTTAATAGAGTTTGCCTTTGGGCAATGAGACCGAGGATCTACAATGGGAGGGGATTATATTTCATTGTAGATTGCATTGTTTACTTTTTTTGTCATCTGTATATATTAGTTTATCAATTGCATATATTAATTTTTTGATTGTTTTCAAAAGGTGAGGATCTAATGAATAACTCAGAAACATAAGTAAAATAAAAGAAGCAAAGTTGAATATATATTGGGTTGTCAGAAAATTCATGACATTTTTTTCTATGCAAAAATGAGTCATGACTTTTCCAACAACCCAATAAATCTAAAATGATGAGTTTCATTGACTAACTTTGAGGGATGAAATCTCTGGGTGTTTTTCCATTTTAGTCAACAAAGTTACATATTTTAGTTCACTTTTTAAAAAAAATAATAAAACTCTGTGGAATATATACTATTATTGGCAGCTCAGTCTACATGTAAACCCAGGTGGGTTAAATGACCAATTTTGTACAGTAGGTGGCCAAGCCAAGGCACATGCTCATATCTCTTGCAGTCTACTCCTTGGTCTTGCTCAGACACTGTACCTTGACCTCTGCTACCCAGCAAGGGCCACAGTACCGATGCCTCTTTATAACTTGTCATGTCTCTGGCAAACTATTTCTTTTCCATTTATTTATTTATTTTTACATTTTCCCACAAACATTTACCTTACATACCAAAAAATTTTTGCTCATACTCTATAGTTCTTGATAGTTAATAAACTATTTTATTTTCACAAAGTATAAGCCTCATGATGCTATGGTTTATACCAAAAAATGACATTTTAAGCACTGGATGCTGTTGATCTTTATTTTTTTTTTTTTAAGAGGTTTTTGCTATAGGGCGCGTGCGCTCGCCAGACGGACAGAGAGAGACAGAGAGATAGAAAGTGAGAAATCACCGCCCCAGGGGGAATGGCCACACCGCAATCCCTTCTCCTCCATTCTCCTCTTGGGATCTTGGGCATGCATGCACATACACCCGGCGTGAGTTTTAAGCTACCGGGTCCAGGACATGAACCGTGGTCGCCTACGTGAGAGTCCAGCGACACAGCCATTACGCTAACTGCTTGTCCCAATGCTGTTGATCTTTTAAGTGTGGGTCAAAAAATAAGCAAATCATATTATAATACTTCACTTTGTAAGCACTTCACAGTCTTCTAAGCATGCAGTATCTTACTTTTGTCACACAACAGTGTGGAAGGAAAGCAGTCACCAACTTATGCAAGAAAGCATTGAGGCTGAGTTTAGATAACTTTCTCAAGCTTGAATGGGCGCGCATGACACCAACCCTAGGTCTTCTGAATTTAAGTTTAGTGTCCCAAGCACAATGTGACATTAAGTGTGAGTAGTTTTTAAAAATTAGCTTCGGGGATCAGCAGTTAGCGTAATGGCTATGTCGCTGGACTCCCATGTAATCGACCGTGATTCGCATCCCAGACCCGGTGACTTAAAACTCACGCCGGGCATGTGTGCGTGCATGCCCAAGATCCCGAGAG
>NW_006160045.1:2015124-2068749 GCF_000334495.1 Tupaia belangeri chinensis
TCGGTCTGTCCGGCGAGCACACGCACCCTATAGCAAAAAAACTCCCCCCCCCCAAAAATAAAAAATAAAATTAGCTTCCAATTTCCAGTCAAGGTTTATCTGCAGAATCTTTTATTGCTTGTGGCCATATCTTGTAGGCTCACAGTCCAAAGTTTCTACTCTGAAACGTGACCGCATTCTTAAATGCTACATTCCCAACCTGTAAGCTATTCTGAATTTCAAAGTTCTACAGCTTTAGAGGCTGAATTCTGGTGAATTTTTTAACAGATTTTTCTCAATATAGTCTATGTAATCATAACAATTATTTTTAAGAACTATTTATTTAGTTTTATTTATTATTAATTATTATTATTATTTTATTTGACCAGAGAGAGAAAGGGAATATGAGAAAGCAAGTATCAGGTCCAGGACTCAAAACACAGTCAGCCATGTAGGAGTCCAGTGCCTTAGCCAACCCCCTACCTGTGAGCCCCCAAAATAATTATTGGCTTGTCAGAAACATCTGCATGTATTTTTGCATAGAAAAATTACATCATAATTTTTCTGATGACCCAATGCTTTAACTTTTGAGAGTCTGACAGGTCTATAAACAAAATAATAGAAAATTTATCAGGTACATCAACCTAGGTACTCTGTGTCTTTCTCCCCACTCCAGCTTCTCTGTAACTGTCCCTTTGCCTCAGGTTACAGTCTGGGCTTTTCAGTTATTATGAGAATGATTTAGTGTAGAATCCTTCCTGACAAGGTGATTGAAATGGCCGGTCTGAATAAAAGACAGCTGTACTTTCTGCTCCAAACACAATTTGTGATTATCAGATATGGCCATGCCTATAAGAATTCAATGAACTTTTTGAAAATATTATATATGCCACAGTCAAATAACCATTTTGGGGAACTAACCTGGCAACAGGAAATGTCAACATCATTAATCATATATTAAGTTTCATTAAAATCAAACTTAGAAATAATTAACTTCTGCTTCTTCTCAAAGTAGTAATTATATACCATTAGGAAGAGTCACATACTCTCAGATTTCTACTTTTAAACATTAAATGCTAAAAATAAACTTTTTTTTAAAAGAAAAAGCTTTGAGAAATTAGCTGTGGAGCTATAATATAAACAATACTTTCTGGGTTTTGGGTAGTCCAATGTCTCTTAATTCAGGAAATTTGACTTTTACTGAACTCAATAGTGAAGTGAAATGTTATTATCTGCCTTTTCATACAAGAATTCAGAAGCATTAACACATAAGTACTGGACCAGGAGATGGCGTAATAGTTGTTTCACTGGATTCCCATCTGACTGACCATGGTTCAAGTCCTGGACCTGGAGGCTTGAAACTCCGCAGGGTGTATGTGCATGTATGTCCCAAATCCCAAGATGAGAATGGAACAGAAGGGACTCCAGCATGGCCATCTCCCTGGGGGGTGATTTCTCACTATCTTTCTGTCTCTGTCTATTTCTCTGGTGAGTGCATATGTCCTATATCAAAGATATCTTTCTTAAAAAATATAAGTGTGTGTGTGTGTGTGTGTGTGTGTGTGTGTGTACTTAAATGCACTTGAGAATTTCTCTCTCTTTTTCTTTTTCATTTAACATTAAGCTTTCGGGGGTCAGATGGTGGTACAGCAGTAAAATCTGACACTCTGTGAGGCTGATCTACTTGGGAAGATTACAGGTTTGTGTCCACAGAACTCCCTGAACATGTGAGATATGCATGTGCCCATGATCTGGAGCTGGCTAATGGGGGGAGTGGAGCAGGTGGTAAGACTCTATTGGGGGTGCTGTCTTGCTCTCAATCTTTTCCTTTCTCTGTTTTTCTCACTCATGGAAGAAAGATGCTTTTTAAAAACAGATAAACTTTTTCCTTCCATTGTCCATTATTACTAAAAGTTATTTATTCAATGGTAGGAAAATACACTGTTAGATTATTCTACTTCATTTTAGCACTTTCTCAGCAAGTTTCTTTTTCTAATTCATTTCCCTGTGATAGTCTTTAAATAACCTATAAGTCTTAGTCTCTCCTGTCATTCTCACCAGTTGTTGCCCCAAGCAAACTTGGAGAAATAAGTTAATCTAAACAATACATCTCAATGAACAATACTATTCCTATAATCTATGCTTGCTTTTACATGGAAATTATTGTCCACTTAAGAAAAGTAGCTGCAGTGCCGCATCAACTGATGGTCAACTCTGCTTGCCAGAACTGCCTTCCGGAGACTGTATTCCATGGAGACTCACCTACAGTTGCGGAACTGCACGAGACCCACACTTGATCCAACCTTGAATGGAATCTATTTTCCCTATTGTTAAAAACTTTGGACTCCTGGCCCCTCTCCCTCTACTCGCAGGTATCGCATTTTCAATGACCCCTCTGGAGGACAGCTGTCCATAGAAGAGATAGAGTAACTGGGAGAGGGGGAAAGGGCTGAGGGTCAAACATAGGATAAAAAACATATTTATATGTATGAAAGTAGAAATGGAACAGTATTGGTGACGACATGCTTGATTGAGACACTATGCAGTTTATCCTAGATGGGAAACTACACTTGGTGTGTTGTGATGATACTCAGGGAATGAGTGTTAGGCAATATAATTTAATATAAAAAAAATAATAATAATAAGCAGGAGGAAAAAAAATGCACATTTGATGACTGAAGAGAGGTGTATGGACACAACTGGGGACTACTTTATAGTATGTGCATTCTACTCCCTGGGGTTTATGCCTAGGATCAGATTTGGATAGCTGCTCAGTCCTGAAAAGTAAGGACAAGGGACATCTCTTCCTCTGAGGTAAAAATGGGAGGAGGAGGGCCAGTGGGTGGCATGGTGGTTAAGGTGCTGGATCTCACATGGCTGACTGCACAGTTCAAGTCCTGGCCCCACAGTTTGAAAAACACACTGGGCACGTGTGCATGCCTATCTGAAATCCCAAGAAGAGAACGGGGGAGAAGGGACTAACTTGTGGCCATCTACCCTGGGGGAGGATGATTTCTCACTTTCCCTCTATCTCTCTCTCTCTCCACATGCCCTATAGAAAAAAAGCTTAAAAAAAAAAAAAGGAAAAAAGTATGTTTTGGGGTTGGGTGTGTCAGTATAAAACATGGTAGATCAAAGTTACTGCCGATAAAAAGAAAAATTCATAGTTTAAGAATAAAAAAAATTATAACCTCATTTTGGAGGAAATTAAGATGAAACTTAACAGTTAACTGTAAACACCTGAATAAACTTACATTTCTTAATTTAAAAACACATTAATTAAACATTATATGACAGACATTATTATATGAGAGGTACTTACATGAACACATTTAGTCCTTACAGAAATCTTTTCAGTAAGACAAAATAATTGTCTTCATTATGCGGATTAAAAAAAATTGTGGTACAGTAAAATCAGAAAACTTGGTCAAGGTGGCAAAGCTCCTAAGTCCCAGATTCATCACAGGTAATTGATCCCTACAGTTCATGTTCTCATGTCTATAACATGAAAGAATGAAAAAAAAAAAGAGGGGAGGAGTACTGTTTTCTCGTAGATGTCGCTTCAAGAATCTTTCCTCTGGTATGATTATGTCTATCACCAATACCCTAGGGACACCCTTAGAACTTAGACTTTGGTCTTTAATAGAATACTCCCTGTAAAGGATCCAGGGCTCCAGAGAGTTGATAATACCATGTCTCAGAGCAAGATTATTTAAAATGGCACTAGAACATCTTGTTGTTGCCAAAAAGCAAGCCTGCTCTCAGTGATATCTAGAATAGCATCAGAAAGTACAAAAGAAAGCTCCCACTGGCCAAGTGGTGACAACTGGGGCATTAAAAGGGGAAACAATGACTAACATCTCCTGGAACAAGTTGACAGGCTCTAAAGTCATGATACTAAATTGGAAAGTGACAAAATAACAAGTGATTGTCAATGTATACAAAGGTCTCTCGAAATTATCTTCTAGAAATATCATATTATGAAAAAACTAATGCATGTTCCACACTGAAGGTTGCAACTGAGTTATTAATATACAGATATGTTTATAAATATAGTTTCTAAATTTTAAGTAGGAAAATGATGGGCCAGAAAACAATGTGAAAAATATGTAGGTACGTCAGACTTATAACCAAGAAATCTGAAAATTTAGGAAGTACATGTAAAAAGTCTATGTATGAAGAGGAAGCATAGAAGAGTTGACCTACGTGAAGAATTTGGTTCTTGCTATAAGTTTTGTGATCAAACTGGAAGTTCAGGACCCCCCCATTAGAGAATTGTGATGGTAAATTATAAGCTGATTATATCACCTGGGTCCCATTTTGTATGGACACAAGTCCATTCATTTTAGAATGAAAGAAAATTTCTGGACTCAGAAGCAGTAAGGACTAGAAATGCAGATAGATAGGTAGGTAGAGAGAGATATAAAGAAGGCTGTAGACTAGTTGGCCCATTCCCTTTAATGCTTCAGACCAAGAGAGCAAGCTATTGGCTTGTTGGAAAAGTTATGATACATTTTCACATAGGAAAAAAATTAGAAAAATACGTCATGACTTTCCTAATGACCTAATAAAATATATATACAGATTTGGAAGCAAGAGTAAACTAGTAAACTGGATTAGTCTGGTAGCCAACCAGCATGGAGGCTGATTCAGAAGAACATGGGGCAAGAATGAGAAGGTCCAGGGACAGGGGCTATCACAGTTACCTGGATAAAATAGGTGGCGCATGCTCATCAGTACAATTATACCGTGATGTGAACCCACCCAAGATTATATCACCATATAACTCAGCTTGTTTAATGATATTTTGCAGAAATTAATTCACATGTTGTCATGAGCATTGGGCCTGTGGTAGGGAAGAAAGACAACACTGACAGGTTCTATATGCATGGAAGTGTGGGAAGGAAAGTCTCTCTTGTGGTTTTTTTTTTTTTTTTGGAGAGGTTTTCTCTATAGGGCGCGTGTGCTTGCCAGACAGAGAGAGACATAGAGACAGAAAGCGAGAAATCACCCCCCAGGGGGGATGGTCACGCCGCAATTCCTTCTCCTTCATTCTCCTCTCGGGATCTTGGGCACGCACGCACACGCACCTGGCGTGAGTTTTAAGCCATCAGGGCCGGGATGTGAACTGCAGTCTACTACATGGGAGTCCAGCGACATAGCCATTATGCTAACTGCTGGTTCCCGAAAGTCTCTCTTGTGTTTTAACAGTGTCTCTATAAGTAGGAGAGAAATTACCCAAAATGAATGATACAGGATTACTCTGGGGGCAGGGGAAAGTGTGGTGAGATAGATGTAGACACACACGCAAAAGGAAGACTTCTCAGCTCAAAGGGTGGGTCTTCCATGTGAGAGCAGCTGTTCTGTACATGTGCCACACCGAGAGGCAAGTTCCAGTGTCTCAGGATCCCTGGGATGTGATGTGTGGGAAACTTCACTGTGTAGTTGCCTCTAGTAAGAATGAGGTATAGTGGTAATTAGGGGCACTAGTCAATCACAAAATAGCCAAGTCATAGAATGTGTGCAACTTAGACTACCAAAAAGTAAGCTTTCCTTTTTTTTAAAAAAAAAAAAAAAAGGAGAATTATTGGGGGACCAGCAGTTAGCATAATGGTTATGTCACTGGACTCCCATATAGTCGACTGCGGTTCGCGTCCTGGACCCGGTGGCTTAAAACTCATGCCAGGCGTGTGTGTGTGCGTGCCCAAGATCCCAAGAGGAGAATGGAGGAGAAGGGATTGTGGTGTGACCATCCCCTCTGGGGGGTGATTTCTCGCTTTCTGTCTCTCTGTCTCTCTCTGTCTGTCTGGCGAGCGCACGCACCCTATATCGAAAACCTCTCTCAAAAAAAAAAAAGAATTATTTATTTATTTCCATTTGTTATTATTATTTTTCAATTTGACCAGAGACAGAGAGGGAAAAGGAAAGAGAGAGAACAAGTCACCAGGTCCAGGATTCAAATCACAGTCGGCCATGTGGGATTCCAGCGCCTTTAACCACCACACTATCTGCTGGTTCCAAGCTTTCATTATTTTTGTATTGATGCGCTAGAACCCATTGATCTGTAGTTTCCTGATAAACTAGAAAATCTGCCTTTCACTCCCTCAATCAAGTGACATGGAGTTTTAAAGTTATAGGTACTAAATCCATCCATTGGGAAATACACAGAAATCTAGTATAAAAAAAAATGAAACAAAGAAAAAAACATAAAAATTAAGTCAGTCACTTATTGAGGCCGAACAATCTTGTTTCTGGGCATAAAAACTGAGGCTAGTTGAAAAGCTTTTGGAAGATAAGTTTGGAGCAGTTGATATTTTATGGATTCCTATGAAAAATTACAATTCAGTGCATCATTACCTACTATTAGTACAGTAATATGTCAGTAAAATAATACAAGGGAGAAAAGAAAGAAAACAAATCAGACAAAATATCTAAAGTTTTTTTTTATAGAGATACATTTTACAGAAAAACATAGAAGTTGGGGAAATACTGAGTGGGTGGTGTGATTTAAAGCGGGAGGCTATGAGAGGATATAAAAAGCTAATTTGTATAAAACAAGATGAATTATAGTAATATATCTGGTAAAAAGTACACCGGATAAAGAGAGCTTGGAGAGACTGTCAAAACAGTGAGAAGACACCCACAGACCACAGAATGTCAACATTCTTTCAACTTTCAGGAGTGAGGACAGCTACACAGAGGGAGTTTAATTACAAAGTAATGGATCTCAGCAAAGGTTGAACTGGGCAAGCAGCATTCTTTAGGTAATGATCCCATAAAAAGAAAAGCATGAGAAAACTTAAATGAGGTAAATAGCAACTGGAAGTATGGCATCAGGTATCTAGTTTAGAGCCATCCTGAGGTCAAGTCTGGAAAGCTGTCTGGGAAGTTAATACGAGGAAAGGGATGAAAGATAAGAATTTTGCACAGAAAGACTTAAACAGAGAGTGGTACAGTTGAACTCTTCTGTGGTCAGTAGTTTTTCCTCCTGGTCAGTTCCAGCATCAGTCTACTCAGTGGATGCATCTCCCAAAAGCCTCAACCCTTATGAGGGGCATCCATGCTGGGAGGAACCTGGAACTGAAGAAGAGTTGGACCTCACTCTCCTCTACAGGCTGATGAGGGTTTAGAACCATGGCCAAGGCTTCCCCAAAGACAAATATGAGTGCAACCAGTTTAAGAACAGGCAGTATCCAAGGGGACAAGTAAGACGTTAGGATACAGCAGGGAGACTTTGGTAGAAAGCATTCCAAGATGTGCTAATCAGGACATGGCAAATGGAAAAAAGAAAACTGCCACAGAGGGTTTTATTATAATTTGGATCATGGTTTGTCCCCCAAAGGGTCATGTTTTAGAACTTAATTCTAGTGGGTGGTGATTGAATCATCAGGGGTTCTGTCCCCATGAATAGATTAATGCTATCTCTTGGGAGAACTGAGGTTCAGTTCTTGTGACAAGAAGAAGTTCTCACAAGACTGAGTTGTTACAAAAGAAATGCAGCCTATCAGCTCTGCATGTACCCACAAATCTTTCTGTGACTGTCAGTCATGCTGTAAGGTGGCTCAATGTCAGTTCTACTTCTTTGGGCTTTCTAGCCACCAGAATCATGAATTAAAGAAACCTCTATTTCTTTGCAAGTCATCCAGTCTCTGGTATTTCTTTTAGCTACATGATGGTGGACTAAAACAGGGCCTAATAGTGCAAGAAGAAATTCAGGGAACTGAGACACTGAATAAACAAATGGACAGTGATCAACCACATAGAAAAAGAGAACTGTGACTGTCAACCTGCAGCAACCTGCCCTAGGAAGCCCATTTCTCATCTGCCTTACCTAGGATAATCAACCCTGAAAGTCAGCCTGCTACAATTAGGACTTCTAGGAGGTCAGGCTGCTATTAATCTGGAAAGCTAAACAATAACTTCTATAATAATGGGCTCTAAATGGACAGGAATTAATTGATAACTGACAGTTTCCCTAATTTTTTCCCCTATTTCCAAACCAGGACCCACCAGAGAAAGCCAAATATGCTGCCCTAACCCATCCCATAGGATGCTCCACTTCTAGTTAGCTTACCTCCAGCCTCCTCATCCACCAACCTCCAGTCAACCTCCAGAGACTAGATGAAGGGTTCCTTTATCCACTATGCAGATTTCCCACTCTCCTGCCTGCCTTTAAGTCTCTTCAAAATGCATCAGATGGTGCTTCTCCCTTGCTACAGCAAGCTCTGAATAAACAGCCTCCATTCTCATGTGTTTAGTCTTCACGCATTTCCACAGAACAAAAGATCAAAATCAGGATAAAGAGTAGTTTCAGATAAGTGAGAAAGCTGGCATAGAAGTCAGTTTTAAATAGAGAAAGAGGATTTCTGGACGCTGGTAGGAACAGGGGGCAGAATGAACAATTATGTATCACTTATTATGAGTTTCCTGATGCTTTGCTATATAGGTTTATACAATTTATTGAATCCTCACAAAACTTGCAAGATGGATTTTTTTAAGCTGTCATTTTTTAAGATAAATGAAACTTCACAAATCATTAGGAGTGGAGCAAAGTCCTAAGTAAGATTTACGCTTTACACTGTCAGGCCCCTCTCCAGACATGCCCATTGTAGTTCTGTCTACAACCAACTCGTTATTATATTGTAACTCTTACTCAGTCTCTGGGTGCCTGTTGATAGGTGATGAATAAATAATTAATATCTTTCTCAAGTTTAAAGAATTAGTAAGTGGGAAAATGTAGATTTGAATTCAGATCTCCTGATTTTAGAGTCCATGGTCATTCATTGCATTAGGCTAACTGGAGGTGGAGAGTTTGCTGACAGGTAGGTACAAAGGTGAAGTGGACACTAAATTCATTGATTTGAGGTAGTTAAAAAATGGTAAGTCTAGGCTGTTAGCAAGTGATTTTTTTTCTTTTTGGGCTGACTTTGACCTGGTGGTTAAAGCAGGTAGATACCACTTGGCCAATTAATTGCATGGTTTGAATCTCAGATCCAGTGGCTTGAGAAATATGACTTGTACATGTGCTTGGCAGAAATCTTGAAAGGAGAGAGAAATGGAGGAAAAGGGATTGTGTCTTGAGTATCTCCCACAAAGAGTGCTTTCTTGTTTTACCCCAACTACCACCCTACCACTCTGCCGTCTCTCTCTGGTGAACACATGCATTCTCTGGTAAATTAAAAAAATAAAATGGGGGAGAGGAGGTGATATGATGGTTAAGGTGCTAGACTCCCACATGGCTTGCTGACAGCAGTTCGAGTCTAGGACCCAGGTGGCTTGAAACTCATGCTGTGCTCACGTGTGTACACACCAAAATTTGAGAGTTGAGATTGTGGCATGGCCATCCCCCCAGGGGGAAGGAGATTTCTCACTTTCCCTTTCTGTCTCTCTCTAGCAAGTGTATGCACCCAATGGCAAAAATAAATTAAATTAAAAATAAATAAATAATAAATAAAATGGCTGAGAATACAGAAGAGCAGGAAAAGAGCCTGTAGATGAAAGATCCAGAAAAGGCTAGAGTTCTAGAAAAGATGGCTGCATATCAGTGTGGCATCCAGAAATAAGGGTAGTGATTCCAACTACCCAGGAGGAAGGGAACAAGAATAGGTAGTAGTTGGAATAATATTTTCTAGGTGGAGGGAAAAGCAGTCAAGTTATCAGAATTTAGTTATTGATTAAGATAGAAATAACTAGACTCAAATTCTAGTTGTTTGAGTTAAAAATTAAATTAAATCTTAATTCCCCTGCAAATGAAAAGATATATAATTCTAAGGTTTTTGTTATTGTTGTTTTCGTTTTTGTTTTTTTAACACCTGGTAATGGGTGTTAAAAATTCACACAAGAATGGAAAGTTGTCTGTTGAGAATGATGTGTATGGCAATGTCTTTGACTTGACTGACACACATTGCATGAATGTTTTAAAAACCATATTGTAGGCTGTAAAGATGTACAATGATTAAGTGTAAATAAATACATTTTTAAAAGGTTTTTAAATTCCTAGCTATTTTGTCTTAAGGAATTTATTATGGTTTGATCTCTACAAAATTGTTTTATCGGTGCTGGGGTTTGCAGTTAAAGTATACAGCAGTCTTCATTATAGGGTGAGATGAGAGAGAGGTAGAGTATACCTGCTCAATAAATATGAATCATTGAGGACCAGCAGTTAGTGTAATGGCTATGTCGCTGTACTCCCATGTAGTTGACTGCGGTTCAAGTCCCGGACCTGGTGGCTTAAACTCACGCCGGACATGTGTGCGTGCGTGCCCAAGATCCCGAGAGGAGAATGGAGGAGAAGGGATTGTGGCATGGCCATTTCCCCTTGGGGGGAACGTGATTTCTCGCTTTCTATCTCTCTGTCTCTCTCTGTCTTTCTGGCAAGCACATGCAACCTATAGCAAAAACCTCTCAAAATAAATAAATAAATAAATATGAATCATTGATCCCTTGCCCATGGATGTTCACATCTGACACGTGTGTCATAGAATTAACAGAAGATGCCAGCAATCTGTTGTTGCTCTATACCTTTCTTTATCATAATCCTCAATTTTTCTTTCAAATTCATTCTGAAGAAAAATATACTTATAGAACACTTCTAATATAAAGGGATAAGATCTAAAATATACACTAATTTCTCTCTTGTATGCTCTGCTCTGTATATAAAACTCATTGTTTGATAACTAGACTAGAATTTGTCATGGACTAAGGGAAAGAAGTCCACAGTTTTCTCAGGACATTTCTTGTGCTAGCATATTCAACCTCAAATCAAAATATCCAAGATGAAAACTCACAGACGTATTACCAGTTGTCACTGCTTTTACGCTTAGAGAAGAGTGGCTCTTAGGTGAATGCTTTTCACAAGGAAAAATTACAATTTAAACTCATGATCACCTCTAATTCATAATTACTGTTGTAAGTTTGTGGCTTCACTTTAGCTCTGCAGCACTACACATAAAAATAGACTTCTTACCTATCTGCCTCTTCTTGGCACTTTTCTATACCCTCCCCTAACTTAAAAAAAAAAAAAAAAGTAGCAGCTCAGGGAAGAGTCTGGTGAGATTTACGGAGTTGACGCTATATTGCGACGGTTCTGCCAGCCCCTAATGACCACAGGAAAATGTTATGTATTATAACTATAGAGACAGAATATGGAAATATAGCAGTACTGCTACTGTCATTTTTAGATGCAAACCAAAATGTGTGCTGAAATAGTACAGATCTAGGTGGCCCATGTCTTTCCATAGACATATTTACTTATCTAATCACTACCTTGAAGTTAGAATTTTCCGAGATGTGTGTTTCTTTTTTAAAGAACTATTTAATTTTATTTATTCATCCATTTATTTTAATTTGACCAGATAGAGAGAAGGAAAGTGAGAAAGCAAGTCATCAGGTCCAGGACTTGAACCCTGGTTGGCCATGTGGGAGTGTCTAGTGCCTTAACCACCATGCCACCTGCTGGTTCTGAAATGTGTGTTTCTTAGCTTCCATTTGACATAACAATGAGCACAGGGTTCTTGACCATCAGGCACTCATTTTGCCATACTCATCATGGGATAAACCAAAGCCTCATATGCAGAGGCCTCCAGAAATGCAGATTGTTAACAAAAATTCATTTGGTTGACCACTTCTCTGCATAGTCAATAACTTGGTTGTAAAGTGAATTAAATCACTGTTCATTTTTATTGCTATGGTCTGAAAGGAAGTGCATCAGAAGACAGAGTCATACCCCAGCTTAACCCCCAGGGAAGTTGGACGATAATGTGGTTTAATATATTTTTCTTTTCATTGCCCAGGGCCCTCTATGGCTTTCTTACCCACGCCCTAAAAGAGAATTTTTGCTTGTTACCTCTTACCGACATTTATTTTGACAATTTTTTTCTGAGAGTCCATCCTCATCCTCTCCCATGATGTCCACAGCTGAAAATATCAATGCAACTAGGATGGCAAAGCAGCACACCAGTGCGAAGATCACGATGCACTTCTGCTGGGACTGAAAGAGAGAACAACAACAAATAAGTGGGCAGTTTTCACGTAGGAAGCTCAAGATTTGGAAACTTTTACAAATTCCATGAATACTCCTTTGGGATTACTTTCATCACTGCTAGAGAAAGGCTGTTCTCTGGGTGAAAATATCCAGGACTTTCATGCTTATTTCTTAATCCAGCTTGTAAACCTCCATGAAATACATTAGAACTTGTTAAATAACGGAGACTTTGAATTTAATTTTCTGTTCTTCCTACTCAAAAACAGACTAGGAAAAATAATACTACAAAATCTATTATTTCAAATTACATATATATATATATATATTTTTTTTTTTTTTAATTTTTTGTTTTAAAAAGTTTTTTGGCCTTAGGGCACATGTGCTTGCTGGAGAAAGATGAGACAGTAAGAGGGAAAGTGAGAAATCATCCTCGGGGGCGGGGGTGGGGGGATGGCTATGCTGCAATCCCTTCTCCATTCTCCTCCCAGGATCTTGGGCACATGCACGTGCACCCAGCATGATTTTCAAGCCATGGGGTCTGAGATGTGAACGGCAGTTGCCATTAAGGAATCCAGTGAACGTAACCACTACGGCATCAAAATCCAGATGAAACACAGGTGCTAGCTATAATCCTGGCTTATTTACATGGCTACTTGTGCAACACTAAGCAGAAGCATAACTGTCTTTCATATTCTTGACGATTTTTACTTAGAAACACAAGCTAAAGGTCCAGGTGGTCCAGGCCACTCATGCCTCCATCTTTAGTCCCAAGTGTTATAACTGAGTGTTCCTATCTCTAGGGGCTGATGGCCCAAGTGGGAGAAGACAGGGACATATAACTGGGCATCATCACGAGCCATGACCCTGGGTGCAGACAATTTTGGCAGCTATCTCTCTATTACTGTCTGAATGTTTGTGTCACCCCCACAGAAATTCATGTTGAAACCTTACTCCCAGTTGATGGTATTAGGAGGTGGGGCGTTTGGGGAGGTAATTAGGTCATGAAGGCAAAGCCCTTATAGATGAGGTTAGTAGCCTTAAAACAGATCTTTGAGAGCTCCCTTGCCCTTTCTACCACGTGAGGGTACAACAAGAAGGCACTGTGTATGAACCAGGAAATGGGTCCTTGCCACATACTGAATCTTCCAGCACTTTGATCTTGGACTGCCCAAGTTTCAGGACTGTGAGAGATACATTTCTTTCATTTATAAGCTACCAAATTTATGCCATTTTGTTACAGCTGCCCAAATAGCTAAGACATCCTCTAGTAAATAAGTCACATTGGGGAAAAGAGGAGAAAAGAAAATTGTTAAAAGTCTATGTGCAGTAGGGCCAGCAGGGAGCATGGTGGTTAAAGGTGCTGGATTCCCACAGGGCTGACTATGGTTTGAGCCCTGAACCTGGTGGCTTCCTTTCTCACTTTCACTTTCTCTCTGTTTGCCTCTCTCTGGTCAAGTTAAAAATTAACAATAACAAATGAAATTAATTACATAAATAAATAATTATTTTAAAAATGTCTATGTGCTCCTTTTAGGGGTTTCCAGAGGGAAAGGGAGGATCTTTGGCCAGACAGTCAGACATACACCCTTAGTGGTGGGATAAAGAGATGTGTACACACACACACACACACACACGCACACACACGCACACTTGGGCGCTTTGTTGAAAGCGGCTGCCTTTGCCTTCTCCTACCCTTCTGCCAGTTTTCTATTTCTACAGCCGCCTGTTCTCCAAAGGATCCAAGAAACCTCTCATACTCAGTCTAGTCCTTCCAGAAGCAGCCTCAGATTACAGATCACAGAGAAAGGTAGAGTCAGGTCAAAGTTTCTGTGATGAGGCATTCAGAGCCCAAACTGGCAATTCCTTTGAGCTTCTAATGCTCCTTCAGGGTCTCATCTCCCACCACAACCTCACTCCACACTCAAAGATGGAGTGGGTGAAGCCACAGGAAGGAACAACCCTTGTTCTTTCACCCTAGACCCTGGTATTCCAAGATATGGATTGTGTCTTATTCATTCTATCCCCAAGCAACCAGCACAGTGTCTAACAGGTGTCTATGATACACATACTGTATAAATAAATAAAAAGTGAATGAAATAAAACTACAACACAGCAATGAAGCTGCAGAGTTTCAGGGCATGTTTCTCTACACAGAACTGAAGCTGCAGAGTTTCAGGGCATGTTTCTCTCAAGATTCAGTGTGACATTCATAAAAATTGGTTTGTTTCCATATTTTGGTGATTGTAAATCTTGTAGTTCGTTTTTCTTACTCTCTGCTGGCAGTAGAGGCAAATTTATGGGCCTCTTTTTTTTTCTTAGCAACTATATAAAATTGTATAGAAGAAAGAACAGATTTTAAGGTCATCTTGCTCTTTTACTTTCCCTTCATCACCTATTCTTACTAAATTATTTATTTGTTATTATTATTTTATTTTTGCCTGAGGGCATGTGTACTCACTGGAGAGAGACAGAGTAAGAAAGAGAAAGGAAAAATGAAAAAGTATCCCCATAGGGGTAGTCACACAGCAATCTCTTCCATTCTCCCTTCTTTCAGGATCTTGGACACTCAACAGGTGCCTGGCTAATCTCTCAAGTGGTCATTTCCGGCACTTGAACCATTCAGTTGGCTCTGTGGGATACATCCACCTTCACCACCACTCCACTGGCTAGCTCCTAAATTTACTCTGAAGCAGCAGCACAGTGAGTAATTGAGAACCCAGGCTTCAGAATCAGATTGTGTGAATTCACTTCCTTGCCTATCATGGGAATAACAACTGTTATTAACTGGTTGTTATTAAGAATTAAATGAGACACTAACTATGAAGTCCTTAGAACAAATACCTAGAAAATAGACAGCACTAAATGAGTATTTGCTGGTGTGAATTTTTTGCTTTTCTTTTCTTACCTATTTATTTTTTCCATGAGAGGAGAGAGACAGGCATCCTCAATGGAACTTTCATGTCACAATCCACCCTCAGCTTCAGTCAGCCTAGATAACAGATACACACATCCACCCAGTGTGTACAGGAAGGTCCTGGGATGTGAACTGGGGACCTTCCCATGTGGATCCAGTTGCATTACTACTGTACCATTGTCTGGCCCTATTAGTACATATTACGTACTTCTGTAAGATGCCTCAAATGTTTAGGAGAAATAAGGTAAACATAAAAATAAAGGAACAAAAAAAATGACAAAACTATAACTATATGTAAGAGAGGGACAAAGAGAAAAAGAAAAACAGGATGAAATGAGACAGAAAGAGAGAGAAGAATGTTAGATGGAAATTTTCTAGAATTATTTTCGAAAGATTTTTGCTATAGGGCACACACACTCACCAGAGAGATAGAGACGAAAGCAAGAAATTCCCATCCAGGGGGGATGGCCATGCAGCAATTCCTTCTCCTCCGTTCTCATCTCTGGATCTTGGGCATGCACGCACACATGCTGGGTATGAGTTTTAAACCACTGGGTCTGGGACTCGAACCATGGTCAGCTATGTGGGAGTCCAGCAACATAACCATTACACCATCTGCTGGTCCCTCTAGGATAGAATTTTTAAGGAATTGTTCTAGCTTAGTCTTAGACTCAAAACCAGAAAGTAGTATTTTCCAAGATCCTATGAAGAACTTGTGAAAACCATTATCACTGTGCCCTACTCCCAGATTTCTGACTCTGTTGGTTTGGAATTGGCCCCAGGGCGTGCATTTCTAAGTTCCTCAGAGGAGCGCTGGTCCAGAGCATGGCTTTGAGGATCTGAGCCCCAAGCGTTCCTCTAAACCAAATCCTGCTTAGTACATACTCCTCTGTCAACTCCTCTGCCATTGGGAGTTCTTTTCCAAACATTAAAAAGATCATGATAAATATGCCCTAATAATTTAAATATAAACTTTACAATTTATTTTCTTGTGGGAGCTTTAAAATAATTTTAAACAATGCTTAGTTTTAAAGAGCTTCTCCTGGTGTTCACTTTTTATCGATTTCAATAATATCTGTTACTTGTATAACTAGAAAATGTTTATGGTTAACTATTTAGAAGAAGAAAATACAGTATGAAAAAGAAAATAAATCAGTCATAATCCTCCTAGGACATAACTGCTATTAATAGGTTATTCTGTTCTTTTCTATACTACATCTAACAATCAGATATAATCATTTAATGCTATTTATGAGTTTTATATTCTGTTGCTTTGCCCCTGATATGTCATTAAATGTTCTTTTAAAGTATAGTTTTAAATTGTTGGATAGCATTTTATTACATGGATATAGCATTGGCTCCTTTACGCTAAAAAAATTTTTTTTGAAAAGGGGGAGCTGAATAGTAGTGGAGTGGTAACACAGAACATTCTGTGAAGCAGACACACATCGGAAGGTTCCCGGTTCCCGTCCAGAGTGAGGCCTGAGTATGCAGGGCACACAGGTGCTCTTGATCCAGACCAGCTGAAACTGAGGGTGGATCATGGCATCAGGACCGAATCAGGAGGGTGTTGTATGCCTCTCTCTCTGCATCAATCTCTGTTTCTCTCTCTCTATGTCTCTGACTCATGGAACAAACTTCCTTCGAAAGAAAAAAGGTCATTTATTTTACAGCAGAAAAAAAAAAGATGAAACTTTTTTCATTTTATTCATTTTCTATAAAAATCAAACAGGAATAGCAACAACAACAAAGCTTTTAGAGAGGCTTAAAAAATATAACAGTATTCAAATTAACCCAGCCCAGAAGAGACTCTAACTCAGGACAGTATAATTAAACATTACCTCACAAAGAATCTTGAAGAGAATGGCTTTTACAGAAAAAAAAAAGATGAAACTTTTTTCATTTTATTCATTTTCTATAAAAATCAAACAGGAATAGCAACAACAACAAAGCTTTTAGAGAGGCTTAAAAAATATAACAGTATTCAAATTAACCCAGCCCAGAAGAGACTCTAACTCAGGACAGTATAATTAAACATTACCTCACAAAGAATCTTGAAGAGAATGGCTTTTATACCACCTGCCAGTACATAGCAGGCACTCCACAAATGGATCCTTGAGAGCGAATACTAAATGCTTAAATCGCATCACCTTTATTTGCTTTCCTTTATTTTGAATGTGATGATAAAACAGTAAAAAGAACTCTACCTAATCTGTATGCTACTAGAAGTGCTTTATGTGATCATCTTCACAAATTTCTACTACGGTCTATTAATATTATTTCATAGTATTAAATTCTATTAAAAAGAACAATTGAGCTATTTTCATTTGAATTCATCAAAGAGAAATTCAGACTCTGCTATTCATTTTTGAAAGTCTCCTTGAAACAATGTACTCTAACAATATAAGGTCATACCAGTACTTTCCTTAGTCTCATTTAATTTTCATTTCATCAAAAGTGAAAAGAACCTTTTCAAATGATAGCATACAGAGCCTCATAAATGAATCAAACTCCAAGTGATCAAGAAACTTATTCGTTTTTAAGTCCTTACAGATAATTTCAGAAATCGCTTTGGATCGTATGTTTCTGCTGTTACTGAATTGAATCAAGGGAAACAAAAGTTTTAAGGAGAACTCATAAACAAGGTTACAAGCTGAACGTCGCTGATGAACAGAACCTATTAAGAGAAGATTTAGAAATGCTATTATCTAACACCAACTATTCTATACTTTTCACTGCAATTTACATGCAAACTGAAAAAAAATTCTTAATTGGTCAAGAAATGAGTCTAATTATCCAAAATTCAACCTATCTTCATGTCATATAATTACATAGATTTTCCTCAAATACAGAAGTAGAGATTTATGATTTCTAACTAGAGAAAGAGAATTCAACTCGAAGATAAGAAGTACTACATATTTTCAACTTGGGTTTTATAACATTTAACAAGATCTTAAAAGGACTTTGCAACATGTGCCTACAGGTAAAATGTACATGTGCAAAAATTAAAATGATTCATATTCTTTTTCATTTATTTATAAGTTGTTAAAAACAAAATAATAAGGTATTTAAAGAAAATTATGGTTAACTCTTAAAAATAGCACTTGATTACAACTCAAAATATCTGCAAAGCTGAAAATTCTAGCACAACTGATCACCATATGAGAGATGTGCAAACTAGGACTCAAAGATATTTGGTTATTGAGACCAGCAGTTACCATAATGGCTATGTCATTGGACTCCCATGTAGTCGACCGCAGTTTGTGTCCCGGACCCAGTGGCTTAAAACTCATGCTGGGCGCATGTGTGTGCGTCCCCAAGATCCCGAGAGGAAAAGGGAGGAGAAGGGATTGCGGCATGGCCATCCCCTCTGGGGGGTGATTTCTCACTTTCTGTCTCTATGCCTCTGTCTGTCTGGTGAGCACATGCATCCTATAGCAAAAAACAAACAAACAAAAAAAACCTCTCCAAAACAAAAAAAAATAATAATATTTGGTTATTGAGGTGGTCTAAAGTGACACAGCCAGCTGGAGACAGTGTGTGTACTAATTCAGGTCTCTAAATCCGAAATCTCTAGATTTATGATTTAAATATTTCCCTTTTTTTTTTTTAATATTTCCCTTTTTGATTTCTCTATTTTCTACTTAGTTTTACCTATGGTTATTTCAATATTCTGATTACTTTTAATGAACGAATTCCCAGGGTGGTCCATTAGTATAGAAATTAGAGTTGAATACTTGGCCCTGAGCTATGGAGAGAGCGTTTCTGGGCCTGCAGGACTTTCCTTTTATTCTCTGTGTGCTCCTGTCTTGAGTTCCTAGGCTTGTTCCCAGGGAAAACAGGTCACTCGGCAGATTCCGAGTAACATCATCCGGTGACTTATCTAGCTCCTGCATAATGGCAACACCCTGGAACCATATCAGAAGGTTTTCCACAAACTGCAGGAGGGCTTTTCTCGGGAATTTTTACAATAGAGGTAACGCTTCATCTCCCACACATTTTCATGGTTCTTGGTGTCTATCTCAGGATTTTTCTCCACTTGCCCTGTACTTCTTCCCTGAGAGATCCAAGTTTACCCCCCCAAGGCCTCACTGGGTATGCTGATAGCTCCCACAGGTTTACCACCAGCACAGAGTACACAGAGTACCAGACTCACACCGTATGCGTTTTCATGCCATGGCTCTGACAATGGAACTGAGAGTCCACCAGCCTCTCAATCAAGGGGAGAAAACTGGGATTTTAGGAAGATCAGCTCAGCTAGAGTTGTCAAGATAGAATACTAGAAAGAGGAGACCGTCACAGAGAGGGAGCCTTGAAGATCTTTAGAAAGTCTTCAGCTGAGAACTGATTAGCATAATTGTGTGAGAAAACTCGTCTCAGTCTGGGAAGCAAACACCTGAAAGAAGCAGCTGGAACCATCCCTAACCGCATCCAGGGCTACTAGTTGGTCTCTGTGCAGAGGAACCTTGGGCTGACTCCTTGTCTTATACAAAATCCTTAGGAATACAGAACAAATATATTATCATAATGATAATCCTATAACAGTGACAACTAAAAAAAATACTATCCATGGACAGGAAATTCTGAAGATTTCATGGAAATTAGATTGGCCAAGAAGATCAAAGTCCTAAAACACAGACAGGAAAACTCAAACTGCTATAAAGGAGAACTCTAAGTAGGGAGGTAATACAGAAAAGTGGAAGAAGGTTTGCAATGACTGGCACAGCGATTTGTTGGGCTAATGTATTTGGACCAGGTTGGCCACTAAACTCTGCCCCTTATTCCCTCCTGCTCTGTGTCAAGCAGCAAAAAAACAGAAGTGTTGACTCACAAATAAGCCATGAATAGGGTTATTTCTTCAGAGAGCTAAAACCTGAAGAAGGAAAATACACGTAGTTGGGCAGAATATTCTATTCCTCATAAGAAAGCTAGAGTCAAATCTCTGTGCTCAACCATCATCTGTAGATACAGAAACAGAAATAATCAATTATAGAGGTGGGCAGGTAACTAAAAATCTCTGAAAAATTCACAGAAAATCAAACAGCTGAAAGAGGTACTTAATTCCCAAAAGAAAACAAATTCTGGCACAGCTTAGTGCCTGAAAAATACAATAACTCAGGTTCTCAGAAGAATGCGAGATGTTATACCCTCCTGAAACATGAGGAGAGATCATTAGGAAAAATAACCAATTGGTGATTGCTGTCCCTGTGTAGGAGACCTCAACGATGAAGTAGAGCCCAAGTCTGCCTCTCGGATGAGAGGGATCGAAAGAATATTGCTCCAAGGAAAGGAAGAAAACATAAGCACACCATGCTTACTCTTTTTCCACTCCTGGCTCGATGATCTTCTAGTAATTTATTTTGTGGTGTAGGAGTTTGTGAGGCGGTTTTTTCTGCCTTTGAGGGAGTGATAAATAGGCGGTAGGGAAGCACGAAGAATCGAAGAGCAATTGCTATTAATGACTGAGCCAAAGAAGATTTATGAATAGCCTGACAGCAACTCAGCTCAGTTTCCTTCACCCTGTGACCATAGGAGACAGACATTCTCTATGGACAATGATTAGAGTAAACTTGCGGCTTATCGTGGTGCTTTGTTCAGATATTGTTATCCTCTACCCAGTTTTGCAAAGCCACAGATCGTCCTGGTGTGTGGACATACGTATGCCATGGCGTGGCTTCTGATACGCTTTTACCTGAGTGTTTGAAAAGGAGATTGATAAATAAATTAATGATGTGGAGACGAGGAGTGCTGGCACAGATAAGAATAGTAGGCTATATTTTATTCCTACAGGGATCTTAATTAGGCAAGATTCTCTACATCTGTTAAAGTAGCTACTAAAATATTTAACTTCTGCCCTTCCTTCTCCTATCATTAGTGACCTTACTTATCTATGTTGTGAGATTGCATTATTTCATCCTCTGCCTCAGGATGCTGTCATCTGTATTTTCATACACTCTTTGTACTTAGAGCAGGTGTGTGTGTGTGTGCATGTTTTCTCAAAATCCCAAGAGACTGGAGAAGGGATTGCAAATGTAGTCATGCTCCCTAGGGAGGGGGGGGGTGATTTCTCACTTTCCCTTTCTCTTTCTCTCTGGCAAGCACATGCACCCTATGACAAAAACTTCAAAACAAAACAAAAACAAAAACAAACAAACAAAAAACAAACACCTCACCCCATTCCCAGCACAATCGTTCTACCACTGCCTACCCACACACTTTTCTGGTGTAGGGTGTACTTTTTTCTATTAAAAATCTTTACTGTTCTATTAAAACTTTTTTTTGGGGGGGCAGCAAATGACACAGTGGTTACATCACTGGGCTCCCATGTGGCCAACCACAGTTCAAGTCCCAGATTTGGTGACTTCAAAATCACACGGGGCACATGTGTGTGTGTGTGTGTGTGTGCCAACATCACAGGAGGAGACAAATACAGTGCACAGTAAAATTTTCATATGTATTTTGAAAAAGAATCTGCTTCTGTCTGATTAGGTAAAGATTAAAATTGTTCATCATTAGTTGGGCTTTAATAAGCAACTTAGAAGTTGGAGGAAGAAATTCATAGGCTGGAGTGAGCCCTGGGGTGGTAGGATGAAGCAGAGAGAGAACAGGAACCAGGGGTGGCTGGAGCTGGCAGTGACACATGGCTTCAAGACCCTGATGAGGGTACTGGCTCTGTATCTTCCTCTCTCTCTCCTCCTCATGAAAGGAAAAAAAAATCCCACTTACACAGGTAAATCTTTAAGCTCTTGGAAGTAACATGTGCTCTTTTCTGCCTTTGGAGTATTGCAGGAGAAAGGCTATCTGCGTTTAAAATACCTTGAGAATCATTTACTGGGAAATGTTTTAACCCAGTTCCTTTCATACCTCTGTTCTCTGATATTTCATAACACTGAAAAACCAAACCTTTACGACAACCCACTTTCCATCATATCCACCCCAGAGCCTACATGCCTATTGCTTTGAGAAAGGAGGTGTGTTCTGTACCTCCATGTCTTCACTTCATTTGCAGAATAAATTGTATGCCATGGCCTTGTGATATGAATCAAGTGCTTTCTTATGTGCAAATCACCTGTCTTCTCTTTTGAGCTCCAGATACATGTGAACTGAAGAACAAGATCCCTCTGGAGGTTATAGCATAGCCAAACCCTACCTCTAGCCAAACTCATTGCTTTATATGAATTTACACAGAAAGAGAAAAATAAACAACTGAAAAGAATGAGAGAGACTCTTTTTCTAACTTGTCCACAGTATCAAACAAAAAACCCAGATATCCTGAGGATTCTGAAGTACATTCGTTTTCTGTGCTGTACGACTGTCTTAAAATATACTCAGGATTTGTCCTAATCAGGCAAAGTAAGGTGACAGACACAGAGATGACTGCCTCGAAAGAAGAGTATTACTTACAGTTCCCACGAGGAAGGGGCACGCTGTGCCTTGCAGGGTCACATGAGGCACCTGCAAGGTCAGTTGGGAGACAGAGGAGCGAGGGGAACACACAGACCAGAGCCTGTACTGTGGTTTCCATGAGAAGAAATGGGCAAGGCTGGTGGGCAAATGATTGAGTTGTCAAAAAAGTCATGACCCATTTTTGCATAGAAAAACATGTCATGACTTTCCCGACTCCCTAATAGAGCAAATTGAGGATTAGACTGTTTGAATAATTTGGTGGATTCTGGCCTGCAGAGGTGATCTCTAGTTGCCTGGAACCTGGCCGTAGAATTAGGTAGAGCAGGAGAAATGCTGACTTGGTGTGTGAGAGTTAAAGGAAGGAATCTAGGATGTGGGCTTTGGATTGGTTGGTTTGCATATAAAAGTCATATCTACAATCAAGTTGTTTGCTATCTTTAAAAATTAGCTAGCCCTGGGAACAGCAAGGGGCATAGTGGTTAGGGTGCTGGACTCCCACATGGTCGACCACTGTTCAACTCCTGGACCTGACAGCTTGAAACTCACACCAGGTGCATGTGCACATGTGCCCAAAATCCTGAGAGGAGAATGGAGGAGAGGGGATTGTGGTATGGCCATCCCCCACCACCCTGGGGTGGGGGGTGATATCTCACTTTGCGTCTGTCTGTCTCTATCTCTATAGCAAAAAAATCTCTCAAAATAAAAATAAAAATAGCCCTGGAGGGGCAATCTTTCTAGGATTAACAAGACGTTTAATATGTCAAAGCACCAGAAAATACAGAAAATAAAATCTTGATTAATACAACAATCTAGTAGCATGTCTACCAGTTTCAACTCAAAAATAGTATAAACCAAACGAATATCTGCTACTTAACTGTTCCATAAGCACACAGTACTGTCATTTACGGCTTATGTCTCATAACGTGTACACATGCCCTGAAAAGGATACTGCATTCTAGGGAGACTAAAAGCTTATTACAAAAACAACACTGGCGTTGAAATCCAGTCAACCTGGATGACGTAATTCTACATATCATATTTATGATAAAATGGCCAAGGCTAGAAATTTGAATTATACATGATCTTACTGAAGAAAATGTTCTACATTTTATACACACACACACACACACACACACACATATGTGTATATATGTGTGTGTGTGATATGTGTGTGTGTGTGTGTGTGTGTGTGTGTGTATTTATCCTTATTCTCCAGAAAGAGAGAGACCTGGAGAGAGGACACAGGGGATCCCCCAGTGGGATGTGGTTGAGCTGTAATCCCTTCTCCTCCATTTCTCCATCCTTTCAGGATTTTTGGTGTACTCAGGATGTTTCTCAAGCCTTTGGGGCTGGGATTCAAACCATGGTCAGCCATGTGAGATCCGGCTCCCTTAACCACTAGGCTCAGAAGCCAGCTCTTACATGTTATTCTTTTTGTCTGTTTGTTATACAGCACGTCCACCCACCAGAGACAGACAGACAGAGGAAAAGCAAGAACGCACCCTCTCCAAGGGGGATGGCCACG
Organism: Tupaia belangeri chinensis; assembly: GCF_000334495.1. NCBI lineage: Eukaryota > Metazoa > Chordata > Mammalia > Scandentia > Tupaiidae > Tupaia > Tupaia belangeri. The sequence goes on from NW_006160045.1 coordinate 2,038,933, forward strand.
TCACAATCCTTTCTCCTCTTGGGATTTTGACTGGTGTGTTTAAGGTGCCAGGTCCAGGACTCAAACTGTGCAGTTGGCCACGTGGGATCCAGCTGCCTTAACTACCATGCCACCTGCCAGCCTCACATGCTACTGTTAATGTTGAATAATGCACTGGTGAATAAAAGACATCATCCTGATAATATTATGTTAAAAAACAATCATTCAAATGTAATGCTCTTTTCAAAATTGATGAAACTAAAACTACCAGTTCACTTCTGGGAATCTGTCTCTGGCTGGTATAACATACAGAAAAGGTCCTCTCAAGCCCAAGCCCAGCAAAAAAATGTAGCAATGGAAACCAAGCCTTTTCATTACATTACCTACATTTTATAATGCATTAAGTTCATTAGATGAGAACTTCTATTAGCAAAAAGGAATAATGAATGAAATGTGTTTGGTATGTATACTTCAGTTTCCCAAACTAGAAACTAATTAAGTCATACAATTAGTTAATTTAATGAATGATATTTAATTAAAATATCACAATGGGAGAGCTGACATAGATATACTTTGACATGATTTCCCCCCCCTTTTTAGATGAATTGTTTATTTATTTAGCTTTTCAAAGTGGGCAAAATTAGGGCCCACCCAGTGGCTTAGTATTAAGGGATCCAGATCTCACATGGCCAGCTGTGATTCAGATTCCAGTCCTTGGCTTGAGAAACACACCTGGCACATATGTGTACATCCCCAAATCCCAACAGGATGAAGAAATGGAGTAGGGATTGTCATGCAAGCACATGCCGATGGAGAGTGCTTCTTCTCTCTCTGATGAGAGCACATGATGTATGGTAATTAAAAACAAAACAAAACAAAAAATGGTGATCAAAATAGATACTTCAAATACAAAATGGTTTTAAGAAAGGGATTCTTGAGAGAGAGCGAGCGAGAAAGAGAAAGAGAGAAACAGAAGGAAAGAGAAGTAGTATAGAAATATTAACATGGAAATTTGGAAGTCATATTCAAAGCTACTTTTCACCTAATTGGCCTCAGTCAGATGAGGTAGAGTCCTTTTTCTTCTTAGAAACCCTTCCATAGACTGTGTGGATGACACTCCAGGGCTGACAAAGACACAGGGGACAAATCGGAATGAGGATCAAGGTTTCAGTGCTGCTCCATTTTATCTGGATAACCTAAAACCCTTCCATTTTCAAGCTTGGAACTTCAGAGAGGTATGGAGACTTTGACATTTAGAGAATGAAAATATTCTCATTTCTTCATAAAGTGGCATGAAGGTTTTTCACTGGCCTGAGTGGTCAATAATTAAAATGCAGGAGTGAACAAAATTTGTATGTTAAAAAAAATTTATTCAGAGGCTATCAATCTTGGATACTCTTCTAAGCTCCAAAGATGTAGTAGAAAACAAGACAGATGTGTTTTCTCTTCTTAGAGCTTCCATTCTCCTAGGTAATACAAATAATAAATGGGTAAATAAATCTATAAGCAGAATAATGTATGATGTTGGAAAATATTTCATGGGAAAAACAACAGATTGATATGAAGGTCACTAGGGGTTGGCACTTTTGGTGGGATGATTAAGAAAGTCCTCCTTGAAGAGGTGACATTTTACTTGAGAACTAAAGAAGTCACTCAAGTAGAGTCAGAAGAAGAAGGATTCCAGGGAGTGGGAATAGCAGAAGTAAAGGACTTCAGATAGAAATGAGTCAGGCTAGAACCCAAAAGATAAGCAGAATGGAAGCAAGAGAGCATAAAGGCCTTATATGCCATGGCTCATAACATACATTTTATTCTTGGTCAAAAAAGAAGATGGCGGATTTAAGGTGTGAAAATAACATGATGTAATTGAACTTGTTTTTATCCCTAACCACCTACGAAGAGGCAGTAGAACTGATGTCCCATTGCCCTTGAATATTTCAGTGCCTATTTCTGCAAAACAAGAACACTCCCTTACCCAACCACCACAGTATATAACCATAGCACAGCTATTGAAATCGGGAACTTATCAGGAACAATGTTACCACACACCTCTGCAAGGCCCTTTCAAACTTGCCAATTGATAACAGATACATCCAATCTAGAATTATTCACCATCCTAGTTGTCATGTCTCCCCAGTTTTGGCCAATTCAGAACAGTTCCCCCACTCTTCTTGTCCTTTGTAACCTTGTTATTTTTGAAGATCACGGGCCAGTTATTAAGTTACTCAAAACGTGTTTGAGGTTTCCTCATGATTAGATTATGCCAGGTATGCATTTCTGGCAAGAATCAGACGTGGTGCCTGGTCTTTTCAATATATCCTATTGGAGGTACCCAATTTTGATTTGCCCTGTAACTGAGCGTGCTTTCTTTAGTCACTTGACAAGGTGGTATTCATCAGGTTTCTCCACTATAGTCACAACTTGGTTGTAACTAAGAGGCTTTACTGGTTGCCAAATGATACTTCTTAAATTCTATCCTCCCTTTCCATTGAGTAGTTGTCACTGTGCAGTCAAGAAGAGTTTTCTCTGCTTTATCTACTTAGTTACAGATTCATAGGTTCTTATTCTTGTCAATGTATAATAATACATTTCTTTCATGAGCTATTTTGATGCTTAAATTTCATCACCTGTGGCCATCGAAAACATCTCCAAGCTGCCTTGTCTTCTTGGCATGTTCCCATTAATATTTAAAATCTTGGCGGGGACGGGGGGTGGGGAGACCAGCAGTTAGTATAATGGCTATGTTGCTGGACTCCCATATAGTCCACCATGGTTTGAGTTCCGGACCTGGTGGCTTAAACTCAGGCCGGGCACGTGTGCGTGCATGCCCAAGATCCCAAGAGGAGAATGGAGGAGAAGACATTGCGGCATGGCCAGCCCCCGGGGGGTTGATTTCTCGCTTTCTGTCTCTGTCTGTTTCTGTCTTTCTGGCAAGCGCACACGCCCTATAGCCAAAAACTCTCCAGAAAAAAAAGTTCTTGGGGCCAGCAGGTGTTGTGGTGATTGTGGTGGTTAAGGTGCTGGAATCCCACATGGCCAACAGAGGTTCAAGTTCCGGACCTGACAGCTTGCTTTCTCACTTTCCCTTTCTCTCTCTGTCTTTCTCTGCTGGATTAAGAAGATAATCATAATAATAAATAAAAATAAATAAATAATTAAAATATATTTACGATCTTACCTTACTTTATGGGACAATAAAATAATTCCACTTTTATTATCTTTTTTCCAATCCTAGAATGAGTCTTTTCTCTAAGAAATCCTGCTAGGATAGTCAATAGTATCCCTGGAGAATGCTATTAATATTTAGAAACTAAGTTTGAAGTATTAGTAAATGCTCTCTCTTATTGAGGTTTTACTACTCCATAACTTCTCAGTGCATGAAGTTAGGAAATAAATGCATACACATACCTTGTACTATATTGATTTTGACATCTATCTCTATGTCCTAAAAGCCATGAGTACATTCTATTCTCATTTCTTCATAAGGTGGCATGAAGGTTTGTCACTTCCCCCTCTTATAACAACTCTCTTTAAGAGTAGTAAGATGCCTAGCCTCCCGTACCATCGATATTAAACACATACATTCAAACTCCCTGTGTATAACCAGTATCCTAAGCCTCCTGGTCTATTGCCCCACCCCCACCCCCACCCAAGAGCTTCCTCACTTAGCTCCAAATCTGCTGGTACCTCCGAATGTTCAAGAAGGACAAAAAAGGAAGGGTGCTTAAACTTGACCAAATGGCTTCTCTGGCTGCTGGTGCAGAATAGATTCTAAGAAGGCAACGGCAGAATCAGGGAGAACAGGTAGGATCCCTAGTCAGCAACCCAGAGAAGAGATAAATGACTTATACTTAAAAAACAGTGAAAGAATCCAAAATACGCATTCGAGTTATAGCTGGAGAAGTAGCCAACGGGTTCGCTGCTATGGAGAATGAGGGAAAAAGGAGGAATGCTGGGTACTTCCTAGGGTTTAACTTGGGGAACTGACAGAGACTGGCAGGAAAAAAAAGAAGGCAAAAGAGATTTGGAGTGAGGTGACAGTTATGAAGGGTTGTATTTTGGAGTTTTTATTGAAGATTCTCATTAATAGTCAATGGCAATGCCAAGGAAGCTGCTGAATATAGTCATCATCAGCGCCGAGTGTGTAGGAAGAGACTGCCAGAGGAGAGAGTGAGGATTAAAGTGAGAAGTGATCCCGAGGCCAAGCTCCAGAGCACTAAACCATGGAGAGCAGGTCAGAGGAGGACAAGCCACCACAAAGGCTACAAAGGAGGACCGAGGACTGTCCTTGGGGATGCATTTAGGGAACTGCATGTCCTAGAAACTTAAAAACATGTCTCAAATAGGAGGACATTGAACTATGTCCCAAGCTGCTGTGTTCATTAAGTTGGAAAAGAAAAGTGCCTAACTGATTTAGCTACTTAAAGATAGTAGGGAGAGCTTGATAAATGCATTTTAAAAATTCTTTTTCCAGAGGGCCTATGTGCTCCCTGGAGAGAGAGAGAAAGAGGGAGAAGGAAAATGAGAAAGCACCCTCTGGTGGGGTGCGGTCACCCTACAATCCCTTTTCCTCTGTTTCTCCTTCCTTTAGGGATTTTGGGCATGTACATGTGTGCATCCAGCGTGTTTTTCAAGCCTTTGGGTCCAAAACTATAGTTGTGCAGTCATGTGGTAAAGGGCATTGAATAGTGGATGAACATGTTTTCTGGCAATATAGAGAATTGGTTACAAGGAGAAACTTTCCTAATTGAAAGTACATAAAATAGTTATACAATATTTATTATGTCAGTAATCTTTATATTGAAAACAAGGTGGATGAGGGTTAATGCATTAAATCCCACATTGCAGACTGACAGCTGAAGTCTTGGATCTGGCGGCTTGAAATCACGCTGGGCACGAGTGTGTGAATGCCCCAAATTCTGAGAGGAGACTGCAGGAGAAGGGATTGTGACATGGCTAGTCCCTCGGGGGGCTGAAAGGATGATTTCTCATTTTCCCTCTTTCACTCTCTTCTCTGGTGTGCCTTATAACAAAACAAAACAAAACAAAACAAAACAAAACAAAAGTATGAAGCATCCTGACTTTAAATTTCTTAATTAGCAAAATATTCTCAGATTCAAAATTGTCAAAACAAAACAAAACAAAACAAAACAAAACAAAAGTATGAAGCATCCTGACTTTAAATTTCTTAATTAGCAAAATATTCTCAGATTCAAAATTGTCTCTCTTCTCTCAGGTCTGCTATGATAGGGCTCAGGACAGCATTAGCCTCTTGGTGGTTTTGATTTGGAGTACTCACAAACGTCAGCTGATCCCCGGGTGGGGGGGGGTCTAGCATGCTCCTTCTGTCTTATGCTTAGAAGCCACTGAAACAAAATTGGCAATACTCTCGGTTTTGAGAGACCCTCATCTTTTTTCATGAATTTTATTTGTCAGTTGTTAGCAAGCTTTTCTCCAATTTTTTCATTAGTTCAACTTTTTTAATTTTTGAGACTTCAATATCTTTAAATTCTTCTATGATCTCTTCATATAGTTGTGTGTGTGTATTTAAAACAAAAGCCTTTTCCTTTTCATTTACCTTCTCCCACTTTTTTAAAAAAATCTTTTTTGGGGGAGAAGGAGAGGCTTTTGCTGTGATCAAGCATTTTATTTTTATTAAATATTTATTTATTTATTTATTGGAGAGGTTTTTGCTATGGGGCACATGAACTTGCTAGAAAGACAAGAGAGAGAGACAGAGAGACAGAAAGCGAGAAATCACCCCCTCAGGGGGGATAGCCATGCCCCAGTCCCTTCTCCTTTCTCCTCTTGGGATCTTGGGCATGCATGCATACACGCCCAGCATGAGTTTAAGCCACCGGGTTTGGGACTCGAACCAAAGTTGACTACATGGAAGTCCGGCGACATAGCCATTATGCCAGATGCTGGTCCTTATTTATTTATTTTAATTTGACCAGAGAGAGACAGAGTGAGAGCAAGAGCCAGAGCCAGAGAGAGAGAGAGAGAGACAGACAGAAAGCAAGAAAGCAAGCTGCCAGGTCTGGGACTTGAACTGTGGTTGGCCATGTGGGAATCCAGCGCCCTTAACCATTATGCCACTCTCTGGTCCCAACCAAACATTATTTTTTAGATTTCTCCCTTCATTTTCCACTTATCTTTATTTAGTTATTTGTTGTTCCAGAAGCTTCCACCTAAATTTTGTCTACTTATATCTTTAAATAAAAACTGTTGTGTCGATTTTCATGCAAAATTTACAAAATACTTTCCCCTTAGTTTTGGGATTTGGGGCACCCTTAGGTGGGCAAAGTCTCATCAAGAGTAGAAAAATCAAGATTCTTCTATCTGAAGATGGGGTTAGGTTCACACTGCATAATCTTAAGTATATAACACAGATAATCTCCTCCCATCTTTCCAACACAGCTCTGTCTGCCAGAGCCACAGTCTGCCAGGGCTTTGGAAAAGACCCACGATGCATCTCACTGTTCCTTGAACAACTGGCTGATTCTGCATCTGAGGCAGGAAAAGTACAAGTACTCTCTTTTCCTGAGGTTTCTTTCATGTACTGTTTTCATTTGCTTGTTTAAGAACAAACTGATGTGTGACTCTTCCTGAAAAGCAAAGACTCTAAGATCTTGGCTTTCAACATCACATTGGACTGTGTGGCCTCAAGGATGCACTCCCCAAAAAAGCATTCCATGGCTAGCAGAATCCTCTGCAAAACCCAGTTGACTTTAGGAATGAACAGCTATTTTTCTGAGCTGTCACATCTGTGGACTAAAATTCCACTTGGCAATTTCCAGAATTCAATGTTATCTTTATACTCTTTACAGGGATTACATGCAATTTATAGAATTCGATGTTATCTTTATACTCTTTACAGGGATTACAGAGTCTGTCCACAAAACCAGTCATAACTGCTGAATGATGATCAAAGGATTTTCTGGGTTCTGAGCTTGAAGAAAACACACCGTTAAATTACATTCTTTTCTCTCATACTTACACAGGTATCTGGGTGTTTCCATGTACAACTGGCTGCAGTCCCTTTGATTCACAGAGATCCAGAATGGATCCCAGATTCTCCAAGTCCTGAGACCCAAGTGGCTAGGTTAAGATTTAGTCCCTCTGCTTTGCAAAATCTCCAGAGTGGTGTTTTGATCCGCTTCAGATTTCATGTCCAAAAGCCTTTCTGTTTCATCAAACACCAGAACATCCAAGGATTTTATCCACAGTCTAAATCCAATACCTCTGTTTTCCTTCAGAACATACTCTCCAAGTGGCTTTAAATTCTCATGAGGATATTTCATTTCATTTGTTACCTCCCCCCCCCCCAACCCCACCACCACACAGAGCCAATATCCTCTCCAGGATTTCTGCCTCCAATACAAATATGCTGCCCAAACTATGGTAAGTAAGCCTTGGCTGCTTAAGTACTGGTGTGATCATTGGGACTGTAATTTATTTATTTTTTTTTTTGGAGGGGGTGGTGGTGGTGTGGTTTTATTTAGAAACAAATAAAATGTGCACACGAGCTGTCTACTCATTTTCGTCACTGCACAGCCTGGCATTGGGATTGGTGACTCTGAGGGCCAGCTGGGCTGCTCTTTCCATGATGGCCTTGCGGTTCTTGGGGGAAACATTGTGGGCGATCTCAGCAAGTAAGACTTATTGTACATCAGCAGCACTTCCAGCTCCTTGACGTTGTGGACCAAGAACTTCCGGAAGCTGCTGGACAGCCTATGCTTTGATTTCTTGTTGCTCCTATAACCAATGTTGGGGATCAAGATCTGGACCGTGAATCTACTCTGCACCTTGTTGTCAATACCTCTGGGTTTCTGCCAGTTGCACTTAATTTTGACATATTGGTCTGACTGGTGCCAGATGAACTTCTTGGTCCTCTTGTTGACAATCTTGGATTTCACAAGCGGTCTGAGGTCAGCCATAATGCTGGGTAGGAGATGGCCGCCCCCTCCACAGGCAGTGTGGAGGAAAAGAGAAGTAGAATTTATTTCTCACTAATATCTGTTTTGTTAAAAAAAATGTCTAGGATGGAAATATTAAAAAATGTGAGTTATCTTTTAACCGGTAATATTTCTTCTTGGATGAAACCTTAAAGATTAGCCTCCACAAAAAGAAAGAACACATGCAAAAGGTTGTTCATATGGGATTTTTGCTCATAGTAAAATATTGGGGAGGAAAGTCCATTGATAGAGGACTCATGGAATAAATAATGCATTCACATATACTACAAAGCTTTAAAAAGAGAAAAGATTCCTTTGCTGATTCCAAGAGATGCCTAGAACATATTACAACATGAAAAAAGCAACAGATCAGACATTACATACAACATGCCTATGTGTTGTGTATGAGAAGGGACATAGGCGTACAGACAGGATATAAGGGGAATTTGCAAAGTCTGTGGAGGGGCAGGACAGTGCCGCAGCAGTGATGCAATGCTCTGCAAGACTGATCCATATGGGATGGTTCTGAGTTCATATCTGGGAACCTCCCTAAACAAGCCGGAGGCATGTACGTCAGTGATTTGGGACTGGCTGAGGGTGGTTCACAACATGATGACCTTGTTGGGGGTGCTGTCTTTCTCTCTTGCTCATGGAAGGAAAAAAAAAATATATATGTATATGTATGTGTGTGTGTGTGTGTATATATATATCTATATATATCTATATATATGTATATGTATATATTTCAGTTCATGGGAAAATAGAATTAAATTCTTTTGGTGAAAAAAATTTTGAGATCCACACATAGATTTTTCAGAATACACATTTTCCATGAACTTTTTGAAGATTCCCCCACATGATACAATAATTTTGAAACTATCATAAATAGTAAGATAAAGAAAAATTCTTATGTTAATTTCAAAAAGAAATATTAAAATAAACGTATGTTTTAAAAATGATATACTTCCTGGCTGTGTCCTGTGAAAGGGCCTAAAACAAATGTCCCTGACTGTTCTTTTTTTTTTTTTTTGGAGAGGTTTTTGCTATAGGGCACGTGCGCTCGCCAGACAGACAGAGAGACATAGAGACAGAAAGCGAGAAATCACCCCCAGGGGGGATGGTCATGCCGCAATCCCTTCTCCTCCCGGAATCTTGGGCACGCATGCACACACGCCTGGTGTGAGTGCTAAGCTACCGGGTCCGGGACATGAACCGCAGTCGACTACGTGGGAGTCCAGCGACATAGCCATTATGCTAACTGCTGGTTCCCTCCCCTGACTGTTCTTTGGACAAGTGGTTGATTCTAGATCTGAGTCAGGCAAAGCACAAGGTGACATATTTTTGTGCCAAAACAATGAAGCTTTCAATAACTAATGGAACGTGTACCACTGACCAAATTTAGTACACTTTGGGCAACTACAAGAATGAGGAATAGGGAACCAGCAGTTAGAGTAATGGCTATGTTGCTGGACTCCCACGTAGTTGACCGCGGTTCGCGTCCCGGACCCGGTGGCTTAAAACTCATGCCGGGCACGTGTGCGTGCATGCCCAAGATCTCCAGAGGAGAATGGAGGAGAAGGGATTGCGGTGTGACCATCCCCCCTGGGGGGTGATTTCTCGCTTTCTGTCTCTATGACTCTCTCTGTCTGTCTGGTGAGCGCACGCGCCCTATAGTGAAAATCTCTCCAAAAAAAAAAAAAGAATGAGGAATAACTATAATTTACTGTGAAATAATGAATAAGTAAAAACTCTATTAAGTATGGTGGTAATGAAAAAAGGGGGGAGGGGAGATAAAATACTAATGTCCTATCACTAAATGTAATGATCAATTCCTTATTCTTTTTTTTTTTTTTTTTGGAGAGGTTTATCGCTATAGGGCGCGTGCGCTCACCAGACAGACAGAGACAGAGAGACAGAAAGTGAGAAATCACCCCCCAGGGGGGATGGTCACACTGCAATCCCTTCTCCTCCATTCTCCTCTCGGGATCTTGGGCACGCACGCACACACGCCCGGCGTGAGTTTTAAGCCACCTGGTCCGGGACACGAACTGTGGTCGACTATGTGGGAGTCCAGCGACATAGCCATTATGCTAACTGCTGGTTCCCATCAATTCCTTATTCTGAATGTTAAAAATTAAAGAAGAATTTACCCTAATTTTAACAAGAGAATATTCCCAGATGACAAGAAAAAGCTTTTCTTTAGGGAGGTTTTGTTTTGCCAGGTTTGTGTGTGTGTATGTGTGTGTGCGTTTTGTTTTGTTTCTTTTGTTTGTTTTTGTTTTTTAAAGAAGTCTTTGCCTTAGACTACCTGCATTCACCAGAGAGCAAGAGAGACAGAGACAATGAGAAGGAAAGTGAGAAATCACCCCCCAGGGGGGGATGGTCATGCCGCAATCCCTTCTCCTCCATTCTCCTCTCGGGATCCTGGGCACGCACGCACACACGCCCAGCGTGAGTTTTAAGCCACCGGGTCCGAGATGCGAACTGCGGTCGGCTACGTGGGAGTCCAGCAACATAGCCATTACGCTAACTTCTGGTTCCCGAGCCCAGCATGATTTTCAAACCACCAGGTCTGGGACACAAACTGGTTAGCCATGTGGGAGTCCAGTGATGTAATCACTACACGGTCTGCTGGCCATGAAAAGTTTTTCTTAATAAATGTAGAAGAAGTGACAGAATCAACAAATGCTGGTCAATGAGGGATTTGCAGGGCGCCAAGTATTACTGTATCGTTTGCTAGGGATGCTGTAACAAAATGTAAACTAAGTGGCTGAAATAATAAAAATATATCGTTTCGTACTTTTGGAAACCAGAAGCCTGATATCAGGGTGTTGGGAGGATTGGTTCCTCCTGAGGGCTCTGAGAGAAAGATCTCTTCCAGGCCTCTCTTCTAGGCTAGCAGAGGACCATTTCCTCCCTGCATCTCCTCACATCATCTTCCCTCTACACATGTCTATCTGTGTCCAAATTTCCCCTTTTATAATTATCGCAGTCATATTGGATTAGGGCCCACTCTAATGACTTTATTTTAAATTGATTACCTCTGTAAAGATTCTATCTCTAAGAAAAGTTCCATTCTGAGGTAAGGAGTAAGACTCCAATATATCTTTTTTTTTTTTTTTTTTTTTTTGAGAGGTTTTTGCTATAGGGTGCATGCACTCTCCAGAAAGACAGAAAGAGAAAGAAAGTGAGAAATCACCCCCCAGGGGAATGGCCACACCACAATCCCTTCTCCTCCATTCTCCTGTCGGGATCTTGAGCACGCACGCACATGTGCCCGGAATGAGTTTAAGCCACCGGGTCTGGGACTGGAACCACAGTCAAGTACGTGGGAGTTCAGTGACATAGCCACTACGCTAACTGCTGGTCCCAAGACTCCAATACATCTTTTTGGGGAGTGTCGGGGGAGATCACAATTCAACCCTAAGCAACTACATCAGCGATTACTAACTCATTTTAAAGGGAAATTCACACTTCCACAAACAGAAAGATTTGGTAGTCACAAGCTTAACTAAATAGCATCTCCAATAGTGGGGCAACCTGATGTGATGTCCCTCCTGTGTGAAGCACTGGGAAGTACACTGTAAACCTATCCAACCGAACCCAATCCAGCTACTGGACCTTACTTATGTTCACAAGAGGGAGGAACAAGCGAACAGCAAGAAAGGACAGCGTGAAAGCATATGCAAATTCAGAATCTGAAGCATTCTGCATCACATCTGACCTGCAGAAGTCAGTGCCATCAAAATAAATGAGTCAGAACCTCTCTAGAATACAATAGGCTATAAATAACCGACATTAATAAGAAACAGTATGTGGCTCTCCACAAGATTCTGTTTAGGACAAAAAGGCTTTGCAACAAAATTTGGAGACAACAAAGACTTGAATATCGATCGACTATTAGATGATATTCGAGAAGCAGTGGAAACATGGGCTTCCTGATGGAACAGGTATAGTATTACGTTGTATAGGGAATGCCCTGGTTTTTAGAGAAAGTATTATGTTGTCTATAAAATATTTTCAAATGAGTTCAGTTAAACCAATTTGTCATCACTGGAAGAGACGGTTATAACAATGCCTTACTTTGAAAATTGACAAAGGAAAGAGACAGCTATACTCATAGGAGATGTAGCAGATCTTAACAATTGTTTAATTTAAATGGGTAATATATGAGCGATCAGTTCACTACTTTTGAAAAACCTCACAGTAAAAACTGGGAGAAAAGATAATAAAATAGATTCTCATGTTTGTGGAGATAAGGACTTAATATCATTCTCACCAAAATGTCTATTGATGCAATTGCAATTAAAATACCAGCAAGGTTGTCTGTGTTTATAACTTGATAAACAGCTTCTAAATTTGATATATAAATTTTGAAAGAGCCAGGAATAGCCAAGATTCTCTTGAAGAAGATTAATAACGTGAGATTCTCCCTACCAGATATCAAGACTCCTAATAAGAATCAAGTGACTAAGACAGTGTGGTACAGTTGCCGGAACAAGCCCATGGAACAGAATTGAGAGTCCAGATGCTCAGAGTTCAAAATAGTGGCTGTATTGGGAACCAGCAGTTAGCGTAATGGCTATGTCGCTGGACTCCCACGTAGTTGACCGCGGTTTGCATCCTGGACCCGGTGGCTTAAAACTCATGCCGGGCGCGTGTGCGTGTGCCCAAGATCCCAGGAGGAGAATGGAGGAGAAGGGATTGCGGTGTGACCATCCCCCCCTGGGGGGTGATTTCTCGCTTTCTGTCTCTATGTCTCTCTCTGTCTGTCTGGCGAGCACACGCGCCCTATGGCAAAAACCTCTCCAAAAAAAAATAGTGGCTGTATCTTGGGATAAGGGGCAGGGTAAAGAGAAATATGATAAGAGAGACATCTAGAAGGGCTTCAAACATTCTAGAAATTTTTTGTTTCTTAAGCTGGATCATATGTACATGAATAGTCACTTTATTATTAAAGAACATATACATATGATATATTCCTGTGTATGATATATATCAGAATGAACAAAATAAAAATAAATGAAGTGGCAAAAAACAAAAACTGTGGACAGAAATTAAGTGGTAAAGATAAAAAATAGAAAAAAAATCTTTTTAAAAAGGTTCGTTATGAAGAAAATTATTGAGTATTAGGACTACAGTTGGCAGGCTTCAAGGGTACAATCTGGTTTGTTTTCTTGTTTGGTCGTATGTTAGCTTACTGTCACAAAAGATCTCAAAGAAAAGGAAATACTAATAATGTAGGAGAAAAAGGCAACAATGCCAAGAGTGAAGTTCTTGCAACAAAAACAGGGATTAGGAGCCAGAGCAAACAGAATTTATCCTGGATCAGATTAGGGACATTTCTAGGGGGACAGCAGAAAATATTGTCACAGAGGTACAAAGTGTTTCGGGTGCAATGTTGCAAACATGAAAGCTCTGGTTGTTTGATTTCTTTCCTCAGTGAGGCGTCAGCCAAAGCCATTAACCAAGGTGGTACAGTGACTGCAGGAGGAAGAAGTTTTAAGCAAAAAAAGGGTTCACAAAAAAAAGAGAGTAGCAAAGTCAATGTTTTAGAAACATGAAGTAGGATTGCTGTGCCTTGATGAAAGCCTATTTGTACTGTGTGGTCGTGAATTTAAAAGAGACAGGTCAGCACTATTGTGACATTTTCTTCAGCTATTTCCATCTCAGGAGATGCTAAGGGGGTTCTGGCCAGGTTTAGGACTTGGTCAAGGATGGAACATGGACTCAAAGTGGGCAGGGACAGAAAACCAAAGGAGATTTATAACTCAAAAACCAAAACAGTGGTGGATGGAGTTCTACATGGGATGGAAGAATGAATGGCGGAGGTGCCATAGTAGGGAAATGAGCCGCAAAGTTAAAAGTAGAATGGAAGAGGTGAGGTCACAGGGCATGTGCTTCCTGCCGATAATAAAATCTAAGGTGCGATTGGAAAGGAGTGACGGAGGGGGATGGAAGAAATGACTACTCAACATCACTGAGAAGCTAAGGTGCTGGGTGGGGTCTCCACATTAATATTGAGGACATAAGGAATAACAACATGAGTTTAGAAAAAGAGGAAATGATATGAAACGGCAAGCCACCTTTCAATCATTACTTGTGACTGTTGCCCTAGTCTTGTAAGGAAATTCTTTTTGTTTTTTTTGAGAGGTTTTCTCTATGGGGCGCGTGCACTCGCCAGACAGACAGAGAGAGACATAGAGACAGAAAGTGAGAAATCACCCCCCAGGGGGGATGGTCACGCCGCAATCCCTTCTCCTCCATTCTCCTCTCGGGATCTTGGGCACGCACGCACACGCGCCCGGCGTGAGTTTTAAGCCACCAGGTCCGGGACGCGAACCACGGTCGACTACATGAGAGTCCAGCGACGTAGGCATTACGCTAACTGCTGGTTCCCAGGAAATTCTTCATTGAAATGTGAAAATATTATTAATCTCTTGGTCAGTATTCAAAGACTGTTACATTGTGGCTAATTTTCTCATTAATAAAAATATATTTGCAGACCACCAGGTGGTTTGGATGTTAAGGCAGCTGGATTCCACATGGCTGACTTCACGGTTTGAGTCCTAGACCCAGTGGCTTGAAATATATTCTGGGCACAAGTCCAAAATCCCAAGAGAATGAAAGAGAAAGGATTGCAGCATGGCTGTCCTCCTTGGGAGATGATTTCTTAATTTCCCTCTTTCTCTCTCTGGCAAGCACACTCATCCTATAGAAAAATAAACAAAACAAAACAAAAAAATAGAAAATAAATAAATAAATAAATTTAAATACTTGAAATTTGATATACCATCTTATAATTCCTTACCCTTGCAAAACATTTTAGTTATCTTCAACAATAGTTTGCATAAACTAAGCCATCAATATAATAAAGTGTGTTTTATTAAAGAACCTGTTTAAACAGTATTTATGATGCCACTGTGGGGACACATGATGTCTACATCAATTTCTAATAAAATCCCCAAAGACTTATGAATATTTTACTGTGTTAGGAAAAAACAAAACTCAAATAATCTTCAAGGGAAAAATATCTGTTTAAGATATTCCAAACTGGTGTAAGTGAAAGAATGTACTTTTAAAAATAAGTAAAAACTCTTCAGGTATTTGATGCCAAGGTCAAAATGACCCTGGTGTAATTTTTTATTCCAAATTATTGAAAGGCTGAAAATAACAGAGATAGTGTGTACAAAGATGAGAGAGAAATAACAGAATAAGAATATCTGATTCCATGGTCACAGTTTCACAGCGAAAATATAAGGTTTCCATATTTCGATATGTAGTCTGCCATGAAATCAGGCCCCATTCAGACCCAGAAGTAGGCCTGACTTAGCCTGCAGGAAGATTATGTTCTTCCTGATAGAGAAGGTCTCTGTCTCTTATGTAAAAGTCCCTGGGACATGACAGATGAAACATAGCAGTACCTAAAATGGCAACCAGGGCCAGCCTCATGGTACAGCAGTTATGTACTGCTCAAGAGAAACTGGATCCCACATGGTGATTGGAGTTTGAATCCCTGGTCCACTCAGCCTGAAACATGCCAGGCCCAAGCATGAATGACCAAGATCCCATGGGCTAGAGGACTGGAAGAAGGGGATCACAATGTGACCAGACCCTATGGAAGGTGCTTCTTTGTCTTACTCTATTTCTCTGTCATGTGCACATGCATGTGCTCTACTGTGATTAAATATATATATATATATTTAGTGTGTGTGTATAAATGACAAAAGAATAAAGATGGAGGAGTTTCTGTGGCAGTCAAAAGTTATGACTCTAGCTGTAGCATTTGTGTCAAGACTTATAGAAGGAGGTCTTAGGAGGTAATATATATATATTTTTTATAGTTACAATTTAGTATGGGAGTTTATTGGATGGGGAGGAAAAAAAGCATGACAAATAGGGAATTTTCCCAAAAATCTAATTTGAAAGATAAGGAGATTTTAATGTGTATATTAAAGTTATGAGAATGATAAAGGTATTACATAGAGAAGGAATTTAGTTTATAGAAAGAGAGGCAGACATCAAGAAGTTAACTGTAGAAAGATTTGCATTCTGAACCAAACACACAAGTAAAAGTAGTCACTGACCAAAAAGTAATTTGACCAAGTAAAGGTTTCCAAATGAGAATAGATCCTTGTAGGGTTTCCTGATACCTACTTCATATTTAATTTTCCTAGAAATAAGACATCCACATTATGAAACTAATACAAATAAAGCAAATAGTAATGTGACGATGTGCCTAGTATATACTCAACTCTGCCTCATGGAATGTTCTGGAGAACAGTGGGGGGAACATGCAAGGGAATATAGGCACTTCTCACCTAATGGCCAAGTTGCATTTCTATGATTAGGTGCTTAGAGTAAACGAGGAGCTTAAAGGCAGATGTCTTGTGGTGTCTCATGATGCCATAGGGCATGTATTTTTCAGTAGATATCATGTGACACCACGCTAGAATAATGGAATTCTATCCATAGAAAAAGCATCCATTAAATAAGCACTAGAAAGTGACAAGACACACCACAACACAATAATACAAATTTGGCATAATCTTTTTGATTTATTCTGAATATAATACTCCTATGGGTATACAACAAACTTTAAATTAATAAATGGACTATGTAGTCTTGTGTCACTGCAAACATTTTGTGTAGTGAATACTTTTTTTTCCAGATTATTATTATTTATTATTATTTTAAAATATTTAATAACTATATATCATTTGGCTTGTACAAAGAATTTACCCAACATGAAATATTTCTCAGACCAGTCCAGTTGATAATACCACACATGTTATCATCAACAGGTAATAAACCATTTCTGTGTCCCACTAACCTCATGTCTCTCTCTTTGTTCTCTTATTGTCCTTCTCTATACTCTTCACTTCTCCCCTGCCCCCTTCCACGTTGTCTTCAGCATCAGTAACTATTTTCACTGCTTTTATGCCCTCCGATAGTTCAATCTCTACCATAAAGTGCAGATAGACAGTATATATTAAGTGGGTACATACAATATCTTTCTTTCATATCCTGGCTTGGTTCACTCAGCAATGGATCCTCCATATTTGACCACTTTTTATTGAATGCCAGGGTCTTGTTTTTTATGGCTGAATAGTATTCCATAGAGTATATGTGCCACACTTTTCCATCCATTCAACTGTAAACATTTAGTTTGGTTCCATGTCTTAGTGATCATGAATGATGCTGCAATAAACATTGATGTCAAGCACTTTTTCGACTGAGCATTCTCTTGTCCTTTGGATAGATACCCAGAAGTGGGATTGCTGGATCAAATGGTAGTTCTATTTGTAGATCTTTGAGGAAACTTCATATTGTTTTCAACTGTGGCTGAACCAATTTTCATTCCTACCAACAGTGTAGGAGAGTTCCCCTTTCATCACATCCTCATCAACACTTACCACTTTTTGTATTTTTAATCTTTGCCATTCTGACAGGGGTTAGATGGTATTTCACTGTGGTTTTAATCTGCATCTCTCTTATGATGAGGGATGTTGATCACCTCCTCATATGCTTTTTGGCTGTTCATGAGTCTTCCCTAGAGAAATTTTTGTTCAGCTCATTTTCCCATCTTTAATTTGGGTTAATTTTTTTTCAGGTAAGCCGCTTGAGTTCCCTGTGTATTCAGGTGATCAGTCCCTTGTCTAAGGCATATTTGATAAAAATATTCTCTCATTCATAGAGTTGTCTATTCACACTTGTTACTGTGTCCCTTGCTGTGCAGAATCCTCTTAATCTTATATAGTCCCACTTGTCTATTTTAGGGATTATTGCCTGTGCTTTGGGAGTCTTATATAAGAAGTCTTTGCCTACTGCAATGTCTCCCAGAGTTTTCCCAGTATTTTCCACCAGTAGTTTTATAGTTTGAGGTCTTAAGTTCAGATCTTTGATCCATTTTGTGCTTATTTTTTTAATGGTGAAAGATGGGGATTCAGTTTCATCTTCCTGCAGGTGGACACCCAGTTTTTCCAGCACCATTTGCTAAAAAGATTTTCCTTTTCCCAATGGATTGATTGCTATCTTTTGTCAAAAATAAGTTGGCTGTAAGCGTTGGGGGTTACTTCTGGGGTCTCTATTCTGTTCTGTTGTGGAACATATCTGTTTTTATGCCAATATCATGCTGTTTTGATTATCATAGTTTTATAGTACATTTTGGGGTCAGAAAATGATATGCCATCCACTCATACACACATACACACATGCACGGTTGCTTTGGCAATACGAGATCTTTTATGATTCCAGACAAATTCTATGATTGTCTTTTCTAGATCTGTGAATAATGTCTCTGATATTTTTATTGGAATTGCATTAAATATGTAGATTAATTTGGGTAGAACTGCCTTTTTGATTATGTTAATTCTTCCAATCCAGGAACATGGGATGTCCTTCCACTTTTTTATGTTCTTGTCAATATCTTTTTAAAGATTTTTCATAGTTTTCTTTGTAAAGGTCTTTGACTTCCTTAGTTAGGTTTATCCCTAGGTATTTTATACATTTTGTTGCTACGGTAAAAGGAATTCCTTTCTTCAGCTCTACTTCGTTCAACTTGTTCGTATATAGAAATGCTACAGACTTTTGGACGTTGATTTTGTATCCTGCCACTTTACTGTTTTTATTACTTTTTTCATGGAAACCTTTGGGTCTTCTGATTATACCATCATATCATCTGCAAATAAAGATATTTTCAACTCTTCTTTGCCTATTTGAATGCTTTTTATATTGTTCTCTTTTCTGACTGCATTGGCTAAGACTTCCAGCACTATATTAAAAAGTAGTGGAGAAAGTGGGCAGCCTTGCCTAGTACCAGTTTTTAGTGGAAAAGCTTTTAGTTTTCCCCATTCAGTATAATGTTAGCTGTAGGTTTTTCATAGATGGCTTTTACTGTGTTGAGAAATTACCCTTCTATACCAATCTTACTGAGAGTCTTAATCATGAAAGGGTGTTATATTTTGTCAAATGCTTTCTCTGCATCAATTGAAATGATCATATGGTTTTTATTTTTCTTCCTGTTAATATGTTGTATTCTATTTATGGTCTTGCGTATGTTGAACCACCCTTGCATCCCTAAGATAAAACCTACCTGGTCATGATGAATAATCTTTGTTATATGTTGTTGGATATGATTTGCAAGTATCTTGTTGAGAATTTCTGCATCTATATTCACTGAATGCACACTGAAGTCCTGAGAGTCCAGAGGCAAGTGTGTGTGGTGAGGATGAGCCACAGGTCCCAGATGTTAGGGCCTGCAGCCACAGGCAGCCTGGTATCTGGCAAGGCTACTAGCTTGAGCCTGCACTGGATGGGGTGGGGAGGGACACAAGTTCGCCTTAAAGTCCCAAGACACAAACCTGAGGCCCAAAGGCGAATGGGGGTGGGTGAGTGAGCCATGGGCCCCAGTCATTAGGGCCTGCATCCACAGGCAGCCTTGTGTAGTAAATATTAACCAACAGCAGAACCACTAAGACAGACTGAGAAAGCAGATTTGTGAGAAACACAGACTTAGAAAGAGGATTCTCACCACGCTGGGGAACTGATTGTAATGCCAAGTGGTTGTTAAGCAGGAAGGTTGTTAAATGAGGAGTGGCAATACTGAAGCACACTGAAGGCAAATGTGAGTCTTCGAGCTTGTAGCATCTGATTGTAGGACTAAGGCTTCTCTGGCTGACCTGGGTTAGAAGCAGCCTTCAGTCAAAAGCTTGGCTTGCAGTGAGAACAGAACATACAATGTTGTTCCTGTTCCCTGGCAGCATTGCCACTCAGAGGAAACCAGTTTGGATGGGACAAGGCAGATGGTCTCTCTGTCTCATGGGGTTCAGAGCACACTAGGCAGCCTGCTACCTAAGTGGCTCTCGGTCACCTCACCCTATCTCTATAGAGCTGGAGGCCCACGGCAGGTATAAGGGAGGACAGGGAATGAAACAGGAAATTCCCTCGGGGGTATTGGCACTTGGGAGTTTTGTGAAGAAAGTTTGAAAATGTAGTGTTTTCATTTATATAATACAAAATTAATTTTAATTTTAAAACTTTGGCTTCTTAGGTAGCAACAAACTTTCATTATGTTCGACTTGGCATTTAGGAACTATTTCTTATTTCTTTCTTCTACACAGAATTTGTTTCTTCTGTTTTTTAATGATTGAAAAATCAATTCCATTTTTTCTTGCATGAGTATACATGCTAATCACAATTTAACTACAGAAAAGATGGAGACTTACATTGAACTTTGTAACAATGCACAGCTGCTTTCTATTTTTCTGGAGAATTATTAGAGAATTGGGAAACAAGAAGAAGAACATAAGCCTTAGAATTGACAGACAGAAGCCTGACCACACGTAAACAATACATATTATACTATTTGTTGGAGATATTACCAGGCTTAGAAAGCTGGAAAGAAAAGGGAGAGGCAGTATTGAAAACTGAAGGCGATAAGACAAGAAAGATGATGGTTAATGGTACTACAGAACACAGGAGCTGTAACTTGGAAACCTAGACAATGGAGATCAATTATGGTCCACATAGCAGATTGGTAGAACCTGTCTGGTAGAATTAAGAAACCATGAACAAGGGACCAGCAGATGGTATAATAGTTATGTGATTGGACTCCTACATAGTCAAACACTGTTTGAGTCCAGGACCCAGTGGCTTAAAATTCATGCTGGGCACATGTGAACATGCCCAAAATCCTGAGAGGAGACTAGAGGAGAAAGGATTGCAGTATGGCCATCCCATCCACCCCCGGGGAGTGATGTCTCACTTTCTGTCTCTCTGGTGAGCACACGTGCCCTATAGCAAAAACCTCAAAAAAAGAAAAAGAAACCATGAGCAGCAGCAAAGGCCAGCACATGTAAACTATTCATGATATGTGCTGTTTCAATATGACTAAGAAGAGACTAGAGGTCCTTTTAGCAGGACCAAGGCTTAGACGACAGGAGGACTTTCCACAACAATACAATCTCTATTTAGTTCCCATAAGCTATTTAATATCTCCTTCCCTGCAAGTTCCTCTTTGACCTTCCCAGCATATTTGTTTGTTCATTTATTTTTGTATCTTCAACATTTTTGAGTCCCCCAAGTAGGTCAAAGATGTATACATATATTTACTAAAAATGAATAAACACATTGAGAAATATGAGCTAGCCTGTCTTCAGATATTCACTTTAAGGCACTCTAGAGGTCCAATAATGACTTAAAAAGCTAACTTAGACACATGAAAGAAAAAAAGTTCCAATTCTAGACATACTTAAACTAAAGTACCTTTTCTCAGAAAGTACTTAGAAGTGTATTTTCCAATTGCAGAAAGAAAAGATGAACTCAAAGGAAATATGGGGAAAATCAAGACCATATGAAGATATCTCTAATAATATATATGGCAGGGAAAAAGCAACTGAGAAGTTCATGTGTATTTATACCACGAGTGCACAGCAGCTCCTGCATATAGTGCTGTATAACCCAGAAACACAGATTAGTATGTGTGGTCCAAAGGGGAAAAACTAACATTCTGTTTCACAGTCTCAATATGGTTCATAAAACCTAAACTCCTATCGGCTATGTTTCTCAGGGGAAGTTTCCTCATTGTTCAATCAAAAACCATGAAGTGCTGGGGCTGGCAGGAGGTATGGTGATAAAGATGCTGGACTCCCACATGGCTGATCGTGGTTCAAGTCCTGGACCTGGCAGCTTGCCTTTCTCTCTCTCTCTCTTTCTTTCTCTCTCTCTTTGGTCAAGTTGAAAAATAATAATAAATGAATAAAATAATAAAAAAAAACTTAACAAAAACCATGAAGTGCTTTATAGCTGGAAAGTTTTTGTTGATGAAGAAACTGAAACAACTCCATTATAATCACTCAGCTCATGACAAGAAGGAATGTGGTCTTCCTTCTCCACAAACCTTCCAGCATAGGCTGATGTCTTTCTCTGTAATTCTTCTTCCACAATTTGTTTGGCTATTATTTGTGGAATTTCTTATATTGTAATCATAGATGCCTTGGTTTGGTGGGAAGACACAGATTTTAAAGTTTCTGCTTGAAGGTTTAAATTCTCATTATCCTAGCTGTGTGATCTTGAACTTCATCACCGAACTCTAAGATATATTGTTCTTGCCTGTAATATGGGGAGAATAATACCCACCACTCACGACCACAGTAAGGAGAATATAACAAGGCTCTTTGCAAACTTCCTGCATTGCACAAATGTCAGCTCTTGAAATGTAAGACTTAGGGGATTTTAAACTTCTGTATACACAGCCGGTTACAGAAAGATCAGGTAGAAGCCTCAGTAATCTCTGCGTAACAGTAGGACATAATTTTAAGAATTGA
This sequence comes from Tupaia belangeri chinensis, assembly GCF_000334495.1. Taxonomy (NCBI): domain Eukaryota; kingdom Metazoa; phylum Chordata; class Mammalia; order Scandentia; family Tupaiidae; genus Tupaia; species Tupaia belangeri. Next base: position 2,061,197 of record NW_006160045.1, read on the forward strand.
AGTTGTCCAAAATTTTAGCAGGAGACCTAAGGAGGTTTAGAACCCCTTCACTAACAGGGTACCCAGCCACAGCCAAGGAATATGATAGCACTGGGGGATGCTCAGAGACAGTCCCATGGGTTGAGCAGGAGGTGAAGTGATGGTACTCTGAGGTTCTTTTCCAGTTTTAAGATTCTGTGAGGTTTCCTTTCTCATGTAGCTAAATCTTCTCTCAATAACTAATTTGCACGCTAGAACAGAACTGTGCATGATATCTGTTTACATTCCTCACATGCTTAGCGCTGTGTTCTTCACATAGTAGGGGCTCAATAAATGTTGGTTAATTGATCAAAAAAAAGCTATAATAAGTGTTACTGTGCTCAAGGTTTTCTCAGCATGAGTAGAGAAAAATTATGTGAAAAGAACTAAATTGCATGCATTTGACATAAACATATCAAATTCAATTTGTGTTTGAAAAAGATGTTGGCATTCACTTTCACATGTCTTGGGAATGCTTCCAAATTAAATGCATCTGGACAAAAAAAAAAAAACAAAAACATGACACAATTCAGAAAATGCTGGATATGTAAAATTAGCTGAGCCTATTCATTCTTTCCTAGAAGTAGCAGCAGTGCTTAAAAAGAATAAAGCCATATTTTGTCTCAAAGATTTTTTTTTTAATCATCACAAAACAGAAAGCATTCTTCTTGATTAGTTTTAACTGTTGCCTCTGGGTCTTGGAGTAGAGGAAGGGCAACAGAGGATACATTTAAAAAACAAAAACAAACTAGTTGATTAGTGTGGTTTATGCAGTATGGGCTAACTTCTCAGCTATTCAGGCTCACTATATATAAGGCAAGATGAAAAAACTCATGGTCCCTGCTTCAGACAAAAAAAAGCAAACTTTTCAAAAGGTTTGACTGTGTAAAGTGTGAATTCATAGTCCCTTGACCTCAAGGAACATGCACTCTAGAAAAGCATATTAGCACTCTGTTTGGGGCCTGTAGCCTGAAGCCCAGCTGTTAAGTGCTGTGCACAGAAAGCCAGATCCCACATGGCTGCCTATGGTTTGATTCCTGGCCCTAGTGGCTTATAAAACAAGCCAGGCATATGTGCACGTGTGTCCCAAATCCTGACAGAAAAGAGAAATGGAGGAAAAAGGATAGTTGTGTGACCATGCCTCATTGGGAGGTGGGGGGCTGGGGAGTGTCCTTTCTGTCTCTCTGGTGAGCACACACATACAATGGCAATAAGAGAAAAAAAATTCAGTTTTTTTGTCATTTTTGTTTTGATGGGGGATACATGCACTTGCTGGAGAGAGAGAGAGAGAGACAGAGAGGGAAAGTGAGAAAGTACCCTCTGTGGGGCATGGTCATGCCACAATCCCTATGCCTCCATCCTCCTCTTGGGATTTTAGGGCATTCATACACACGTGCCCAGCATGTTTCTCAAGCTGCCAGTTTCAGGACATGTGAAATTCAACCACCTTAACCACCATGCCATTAGCTGGCCCCAAAACCTTCAATTGAACTACATTCCTCAAGTACCCACTATATACCAAGTCCATTTATATATTTATACACAAATAACTTACATCATTCCATGAGTTAAGCACTATTTTTGCTACCCTTTTCAGATAAGGAACATTTAAAATTAGAGTGGAAATAGCCCAGCATAGACCTAAAGACAAGGATCTTTCCCCAGCACCAGGCTGTTTTTCTACCCCCAAGAATCTCCTGTCATTCATGTTCCTATGTGTGAGAGTCTTTTGGCGCATAGAGAAGAAAGATCCATCCAGAGCATGAGCCCAGAGGGAACTCCATTCGTGGAGCAAAGGGAACCCTGGAGAGAGCATGAGTCACAAAGCAGAAGAGGAAGACAATCAGTTCTGTAGCTTCAAGTACATCAAGATACCTAAATTTTTATTTCTGGTCTTGCTAATTCCCCTGAGCTCCAGATCTTTAACTGCCCAATGTCATCACTTCAATATCTAATAAACATTTCAAATACCCACTCACAGTACAATTTCTGATACTTCCCCAAGTCTGCTCCCCACTCATTGTCTGTATCCCAGTTAACGGCCCTGGCATTCATCCTGCTCAAGCCCCAAACCTGGGTGTGATTGTTGATTCTTCTCCAGCTCTTTTTCTCACATTGATTCCATCATTGATCCCTATCAGCAATTACCTCCAAACAAGTTCCCAAACTAGTCCACATGTCTCCACTCCCACCACTGGCAGGCTCATCCATGCCACCTATCCCTCTTGCCCAGGCTGCAACAGCTTTCTCCATCTAATCCTGTTCCCTCAAGTCCACTGTCCACCCAGACACCACAGTGGTCCATTATAACCAGAAACAAAATCATATTGACCCCTTTCATCCCGCCCACACTTCCATCACACTTGGATTAAGCACAGATTCCTTCCTAGGGCTGTTGAGAGAGACTACATTCTGGCCTCTGATGATTTTCCAATCCCACACCCTATCATCATTCCCCATCTTCAGATTCTCCAGCCTCCTGGGAGATGTGACGTGTCTACCTAGACATTAGATGCCTAGTCTGTGTAGACTTCCTTAGGCTCTCTACACCTCCTGTTACCTCTGCCTGCAATTCCGTCCCTTGAGAACCTTGCACGTTTTCACTCTGCTTTCTGCTCAAATGTCACCTCTTCAGAAAAGTCATCCCAAAGTCTTATGCGGAAAGATGTCCCTGCACTCTCTGTTTTTGATCTGCCTTATTTCCTCCATGTCTATTCTTGATTTGAATGCTCCTATTATACTGTCCTCCTGCTGAGGCAGGCATCTGCCTGTCCTGTTCACTTCTACATCCCTAAATAGCTACAGCAGTTCCTTGCACATCGAAGTGTTCAGTAAACATCTGTTGAATAATCGGTTAAATCATGTTGGAGTCATGTTCTAAGGCGAAAGGAAAAGAAACACTTTTGTTTTCCCCATAGAATATTCTTCTGTACCGACTTTAGCCTAGGTTCTGCTTCTTTTTTCCAATGCTTTAGTTCCTGCCTACCATCAATATTACTGAGAAGATGATGAAGAGGGTTCAAGTCTATTCATGCTGAGAGAATGGTTTGAAATACATTTTAGGTGCAAGGTTAGTCAATTATGTTTATGACAGGGTAACTGTAGGATACGATTTATATAAGCTAAAGAATAAGTGGAACAAATAAAATTATTCAGTTTTATAGCTCCCATAATAAAAACAGAAGAATACAAATAAGACCTTTTTTCACAACTCTTCAATGCATTGACCTTCATTCTGTTAATCAAAAGTTTTGCAAAGAGTAATTTTTTAAGATTTCTTATGCATTGTAATAAGATGGTAAGATAAAAGAGCTAGCTATAAGGAAAATGATTATAGATGTCAAGGTAGCTCTATTAATACACAAAAGGAAATAATTTAAATGTGAATAATTAAATGATTAATATATGGTTTCCTACTTTTTATTTGCCAACGTATTAAAAGCTTTATAGTGTTAATTTGTTAGATAGCTGGCTATAGAGAAATGTAAGCATAAATATAAATATATATTTGATATTCTTCTATAAAAAATGGATCTAATGTGGCTATAAGAGATACATTTTAATTTTCTATGCCTAATAGGATAGTTTTCCCCATAAACAAGTACATTTTATTCTGTAATGTCCACGTTCATTATTTTTCCCTAACATCAAGGAAAACTGTTTCTTCATATAGTATTCAAGAGAACGTTTTTCTGTAAAAGTAAAAAAAAAAAGCTGGGCCAGCTGGTGGCATGGTGGCTAAGGCCACTGTATCCCAAATGGCCAACTGCACAACTAGTGGCTTAAAAACACATGGGGTGCATGCGTGTGCACCCAAAATCTGGAGAGGAAAATGGAGAAGAGATTTCAATGTGGCCATCCTCCATGTGAGGAGCTTTCTCACATCCTCACTCTCTCTTTCTCCCCCTCTCTGGTGAGGGCATGTGCCCTATAATGAAACTTTAAAAAAGAAGTAAAAACTAGCACCACGTATAGTGAGCAGCACATTTGGAAGAGATTGGAATTGTGAGCGTGAATGTAATTCCTGTTGTAGGAACTAGTAAAGCTATTCTGAGAACTGAAAATTCTCACCAAGCATCTTTGTGAGAAGTTAATTGCGAATGTTTATCATTAGTTTCTACGTAGTGTCAATTGTTCACTTGCCACCAGACAGGGGGAGAAGGTGGGAGGATTAGAGTTGGCATTCCAGATCTACCTCACAAACACAACAGTTATCCCTGGGGACATATTTTCTAACTGCTCATGCCCGTAAGGATGCCACATGTCTGTCCCCTGACTGCTGCCAGCATTGTTCTAGTTCCTCTCTCACTCTCACTTGTTTGGCAATCATGATGGAACCCTTCAATGTACCTCCCCTTTCCCAGCACACTCACACAAACACTCCCATGGTTCAGTCTCCAAGCTTGTATTATCTCCATTCTCCTTAATATCCATGTCACTCCTCTTCCTATCAGTCTGATATTGTAATAAGCCCTATATGGATCCATGTCTCCTGTCTGTTCTCTGCTGATCCATTTCTATCAGGTCAAATCTGGTATTTCCCATGAACTACTTCACTGCTTTCTCATAGTTTCAAGGTTATGTTCAAATCCCTCTTCTCCCTCGAAGATTTGTGGCAATATAAGCAGCATCTTTGGTTGTCAACTGGTGAGGGACGTGACTGGCATTGTGTGGGTAGAGGCCAAAGATACTGTTAAACATTCTGCAATGCTCAGGACAGCCTCTCCGCAACTCAGCCCAAAACAGAGATTGTCTGGCTCAAGATGTCAGCAGGGCAGAGGGGGTGCTCCCATTTCTGAACCTGCCCATCACTCTCAACTCGTTTTCTCCATTTTGCCCCAAATACCACCATCTACCATATTACCCCAAACACTCTTGCCTACACCCTTAAGGAATTGCTAGGTTGCAGCATGTAAAACTGCCAATTTTTGAAAATGCTGACCGAGGGACCAGTAAATGACAGAATGATTACATCACTGGACTCCCATGTAGTTGACCGCAGTTTGAGTCCCGCATATAGTGGCTTAAACCTCATGCCAGGCATGTCTGCATGCGTCCCCAAGATCCCAAGAGGAGAAGGGATTGTGGCATGGCCATCCCCCATGGGGGTGTGTGTGTGATTTCTTGCTTTCTGTCTCTCTGTCTCTGTCTCTCCAGCAAGCACATGCGCACTACAGCAAAAATCTCTCTTAAGATGAAAAAAATAGAAAAAAAGAAAATATTGACTGAAAAATTCCAGCAATTTCTCAATTTCAAATAATTCAATAAAATGTTCATAGCTTCTTGAATGAAATTGTGTTTCTTCTGTCTAAAAGGCATTCTTCCTTCAATGTCTTCTCCTACTCATCTTCCAAAACCAGAGCTAGGTTCATATTCCCAACAGCCCTGCCAAATGTGTTGTGAAAGTCTGCCCTCTGTGTTACCACAGCATACTCTCCTTGGGATGGCAAGTCCGGATAGGTGGTGACTTGTTATCAGGTGTCCTATCTCAGTTTGCCCCCTCTACCCAGGGCTGACATATGGGAGCAGCTCCATATGCTACAGTGTGAAGAATGACTAAGTGAGGGGCTGGCAGGTGGCATGGTGGTTAAGGGTGCTGGACTCCCACATGGTTGACCACAGTTCAAGTCTCTCTTTCTCTCTCACTCTGTACCTCTCTGGTCAATTTAAAATATAAATAAATAAATAAATAAAATAATTCTTAAAACAAAAACAAAAATGACTAAGTGATTTCTAATTACCCACATTACTCCACTGGAATAGCTGACAGCAGGTACCACACTTAGTCAGTAGGAAATGTTTCCCAATGTCAAGAAAAATAATCAGCATTCTCTAAAGGCTAATGAAAAGTTTATTTTGTATACAGAACCAATGATTCTGTACATCCCTAAATGCTGGTCTAGCACTAGGCATGTGTTAAGTAGAATATAACCACCCATCTGAGGTCTAGGTTTTTTGCTGACTTCCAAGAAAGCTTATGATAAAAATGCTTAAATAAAAATAAAAACAAAAAACCTGAGAAAGACAAAGAAAAGTCAACTCTGAATTATTGGGTTGTCTGAAAAGTCACAACGCATTTTTGCATAGAAAAATATACATGACTTTTCTATAGTCCAGTTGTTTTGAGAGAAATATTCAGTTTCATCAAGATTTTGGACAAAGATGAACTTCCTCCAGGATATTGTTCAAAACTATTTACAAAGTAAGAACTTAATGCAACTTAAGATTTAGCCCGAGACGGTGCTGGAGGTCCTGGCGGTGTCAACCCAGGGAACCCATGGTGCTGCCGGCCTGACTGCAGCCCAGGTATAAGAAGAATGCCTATCTTTTCATCTATTATTTAATCCAGTTCTGTGGCCACTCATGGATATTTACAAATATGACAGCCAGATTATTTTCATTTGGAAAAGATTCAATGGTTGATTGACACTTTCTATGCTATTGGACTTGTGATGCACCTTTGCCAATCAGTTTCTCTCCTGGAATTGCTGCACATATGTGTTGAAATTGCATTCAACCATCTTCTCCCAAGGTTTTTGCAGCTCACAGAGAGAAAAATCATCCTTGTGGTAATTGCCAGTCAAGAGGAAGTCTAAGAGAAATATGTGGTACGCATACAGCATGTTGTCAGTCATAGGTGTATCCTATTCTGTCTTGACTTGGCTCAAACACTGTAGATGCCAATTTATCCCCTATGTGTTCTTGCTGAAGCATTCGCTATATTTGAGTCACTGCCTTATTTTCAATAACTGGCACTTACTCCACAATGCTGCCCTTTGACTTATCCATTTATTTTCCATACATGCTTAAAATATATCTCATGAATATCATGTGAAGCCTGATTACTTTCCTGTAAGGCTAATGAAGAATAGATGAACTGGAGTAGCTTCAGTTAAGAAACCAAACTTCATAACCTAAATTATATGTACTCCTAATAATAGCAGATCTGTAGGAAAAGAGTGATGTAAAATATGTTCTCTGGTTGTCTAGAATATCATTTTATAGATAGATGTCATTGTCCTGAGGAATAATAATTTAATACCACCTTAAACTTTAAACATTTTTCTAAGCCCTATGTCTTAGCTTAGGCAGCTATAATAGAACATATACTGGGTGGTTTAAACAACAAAAACTTATTTCTCACAGTTCTGGAGGCTAGAAGTCCAAATTTAATATACCAGCTAATTTAGACCCCAGTGAGGGCCCTCTTGGTTTGCCAATGGTTAGCTTCTTACTATATACCCACATGAGAGAAATACCAACTCACTTGTGTTTACTCTTATAATGGCACTCAGGGCTGATCATGGACTCTCTGTGTGTCTTCTTTTAGTTACTTCCCCAAGCTCCACCTCCAAATACCATCACATCAAGGGATCAAGGGTTAGAGCTTAATGCATGAATTTGGGGGGAATGAAGTGACATTCCATACTGAGTCCCACAAAATTCATGTTCTTCTCACTTGTGAAATACACTCATTTCATCCAAATAGCACTATGATATATGATATTATGAGTTAATATATATATATATATATA